>NC_090937.1:419333186-419636216 GCF_040938575.1 Ambystoma mexicanum | reverse complement strand
GGACATGCGCTTCCTTCACGGACTTGTTCGCGAACGGATCATATGACCGCGCCCATGCTGATCGCGTGTTCTGAATGCGGACACTGTTCGTGTCCCCGAACAAATTAAAAGTACATTTTCAATTAATCCATAATATTTTTCAATAACATTTCACCATGGTACAAGTCCCACATAGTAATCCTGAGTTTCTACATACCTTTTGAAACTTTTTAAACTTTTTTTTGTGTTCGATCTGTCCGTGGACAGTGCGCATGACCGCGGACCGTGCACAAGCACCCCTATAAAAGACCACGCCCTAGAGCTTATTCTCATTGTGTTTCTGGCTATTCTTCGAAACACCGCGATTTGTGCTGCCAACTGCAGATTTCCATTGCATCTTTGATGGCATCCCTGGCTGCTGAACTTCCACCTGGTGCTGCACCTGCTATAGCACCACCCCCACCCCCTCCACCACCACCACCTCCCCAAGGGCCTGAAGAGGGGAACAGGAGTGAGGATGCAGAGGAGGAAGAAGAGGATGATGAGAATGAGGTAGAGGAAAACCCTACTACCCGCACTAGGCGTGAGTCTTGGGTGTGGCGGTTATTTACCATTCATGGTAATGTTCCTAAGGCTCGTGCGAACCGTGTTACCTGCAATGAGTGCAAAATGATACTCAGTCATGGGAAGCACGGTAAGTACAGCTTTGGGACCACTACTATGAAGCGACACCTGAGGTCATTTCACTCTGGGGCTATTCGCAGGGTTGCACCTTGCGAAGAACGTAGCAGGTTGATTTCCTCTACTTCATCCTCTGTTTCTGATCCTGTCACCACAAGGGCCACCTCTGTGGGACAGCGTCTTCCTCAAGCTGCCTCACAGGCCATACAGAATGCTGATGACCCTTTCTTTCGAGGGTCACAGTTGTATGTATGTACTGTGGCACAGTACTCTGCAGGGGGAGCGACTTCGTAGTGCTTTTGACTTTTAGTCTCAGAGCACGAGAAGATCTGTTCACTACCCAAATAAAACCCACTCTACATCTTCCTCTCTCAGCTCGCCCTTTCCTATCCCTGTGGTTGGTGTCCCCCCCTTTACCTTCCTTTCCCCTCCTCTCCTAGTGTGTTGTGTATAAAAAAGAAAAAAGAATACAAAATACCAAAAATCAAAAAAAATAAGGCTCTTTTCAGTGCCACCTTTCACATTTGTCTCTGCGTGATCCGTGAAAATATCAATTGAGAGTTAGGAAACTTGTCCATAACCTTCCCAAGTCCTTCTTTCATAGCAAATTGCAAAAAAATTCCAGTCACATGTCCTGAACTGTTCCCTCCACAATTAATTACAATTATGTCTGGATGTTGCTCTGTCTCCAAAGTAGCACAGATAGGTACAAGTCCAACCACTTCATTCCACATACTCCATGCCAGTGTACTTCCACATGTGGGAATCCAAGATCTACAGCTACTCCACAGCTTTCTGCATTGCACCTTCAACCAATGTATCCACGAATATCCCAAAATCCAAACAAAATCCAAACAATCTGTTTTGTGAAACACACAGCCATAGCTATCTTTTGTTCTCTCAGCAAAAAGAGTATCTGAGAAACTCTCTACTGGCAAAACACACCCACTAAACTTTCCTGACCAATCCCTTTCAGTGCTTATTCTCATTGCATGATTTCTGAACCCAGTTCGCGGACATGTAACTCCCGATGTCTGCGAACTACCGCCATGTCCGCAGACATATCGTAACATGAACAGCCCTTCTACCATTTCCACTTCACTCTCTCTGCCATTCACTCATTGGATGTAGCTAAAAAATCACAAGACCATGCATCAATCACATTCAAGACCTCTAGACTGCATCATCATAGATCAGCACTGCAAATGTACTGTGAATCTCTCTGAGTTCAAGTGTCATATCATTGGCAAGCACCATCTACCAGAAATACGGTACAAGTCTCCAAGATTTCTATTTGCAGCTCCATGCATATCCATATGCATGAACACAAACTTCAGGTATGCATATTTTCTCTACAGTAGATGAACACATTTTCAAACAGACTTTTAGCTTGTGTAATCTGTAAAATGAACTTACTGTATTTTTTTCAATATCCTAAAATCAACTATCACTTATAAACCTTTATACTATTTACTTTCTTTATACACACACTCAAATCATGTTAAACTAACATTTTTTAAATGAAATATATAGACTACATATATTCAAACAAAATTGCATGCAAGCACAATCTATGTTTAAATCTTTAAAAAAATACTTATACAATTTCTTTTTTTGTTTTTATTTATTTATTTACTTAATTACTTTAATTTAGACATGACATTGAGGCGCTATTACCTAGAACAGCTTACTTACAGAAATAGTAGTATTCACTGGTATATTATAAATTTCACAAGACATAGTAAAGATAATTTTTTTGCTACAGTTAGTCATTCAATACAATTTGTTCATTAAGAACATATCATATGTACTGAACTGATGCAATGTATCTTATGTAAATAAATTAGTTTAATGGTTTTAAAGAAGGCACTGAGGATTTCAATTAAGAAAATCAATATCTAAATTAAAAACAGCGCTATATACAAACAAAGTTACTAATTTGAAGCTTTTACAATTGCAGTGAAGACCAGTCTACTGAAAAGAAGCAGCCGAATTCGAAGAACAAAGAAGAACTAAGAAGTTACCTGTTAATTTCAGAAAAAAAGTAAGTAGAATATCACCATAATATTTGTATTATTAATCAAACATACTATAATATCAATACAAGCTATTTTGGTGCCTAAAAATAGAGATTGTGTACCATTTTGTCCAAAAATCTCCATGTCTTAAAAAGCGATTTACAGCCAGAATGGCCCACAAATTCCTATTTTTGGACACACAAATTACCCAACTGAACTGCTACAATTTTCATATTATAGAACAAACAACTGTTTTAATTGTATACATTAGATTTACTATTTGTACTTTTCCACACCAGTAGCTTACTTTTTTTGTCATCTGAACCTCAGTTTAGTAACACATAAATTCAAGAATACCTATCCCTATTAGTTGTAGTTCCCAATGCACAATCACACACCATTACATACATCTTTATCATCTTACTCAAACACTCATGCACACAACACACATACATTCCAGAACACCCCAACCCATATCTTCTTTATTTTTTTCAACAGACCCTAAAGAATGCCTACCAAAAGTCAAGTCCGTAGAAAACAACACAAAAGTAGAGCAAATGAAAATAAAAGTGTCCAACATAAGCATCCATCTCTAGCAGAATTTGTAAAAAAGTTGAAACAAAACAACTAATAAAGTCATTTAGTGAAACACAAGAAGTTTCAAGTACAAAAACTTTGCCTCCTCTATCAAAATGTAAAACAAACCAAAAAACAATTAACAGAAAATCAGCTATCACTACAGATAAAACTACTTCTTCAAATTTTAATATAGTGCAAAGTAAGCATACCAAGAAAAGTATTTTAGCCAAAATGTACAGTCACAAAGTCCTTCAAAATCTTATAAAAACAGGAGAGAAATCAGGTCCAATGCTTAAAACCTATTGTAGGAAATTAATCTTAGAAGCGTTGATGGACTGTGCAATTCTTCTGAAAAGAAAGTTATTTATTTTACTGTTAAACAAAATGAAACCACTAACAAAACTAATAACTAAATTACAAAAAAGACTTCTCATTAAGCGAAATGTCAACAGAAAGAACTTCTTAAGTATCTGCGGAGGTGAATGGAATCACACTACGAGCACAAAACCATATTTTAATGAAGAAGCGTACAAACAAAAGCAAACAAATACAATTGCCATACATAGCAGTGGTCGAGGTTATGAAAAAGTGAATAATACCATATTGAACAAGAAGTACTCCTTACAAAAATATGCCCTGAAAACTTAGAGTTACCCCTCCATTCAACTGAATCAGAACGTCTAGTGTACAAATGGCCATGCACGTCAATGTGTAACATTCCCAAACAATGTTTCAAATCTTTACGCCAATTCCTCAATACATATGTAAAAAGCAAAGACAAAATCAAAATTAAATTACTGCAAAATTTGGTTTCCTGTCCAGTGCGCAAGTACACAGGACTACATGGACATTCATTGGCCTGCATTACAGGACCTACTTGTAAAACCACTTTCCATGATATCAAAAGGATATCAACACATCATTCAACTATAAGAAATCTAGTCTATAAACTGTACTATGCTAAAAGTCCTGCTTTAGCACTAGCAAAGTTAAATAACATCCTTCTACATGGTACAGCAAAAGACCTACTTGAAGAATTTCACTATATCCAGAAAAAATATTTTGGAAGTGAAAGCCATTTACAGAATGAAATAGCTTTAAACCAATTAAGCAACAATTCTACACATGGCAACTTTTTGCTAAACACATACAAAAAAGAAATACTAAAATTTAAAAGTACATCAGCTGAAGTACCAAACCATGTATGTGTATGTTGCCGTAGAACTTTTTATAAAAGTAACACAAAAACTGTAGACCTATCATACAAAATAGAAGAGAATGACGATTCTAAATGGTTTCAATTAGCTCTCTACCTTGTAGCAGAAAACAAATATGAAATAGCTGAGCCCTTAATACTTTGCAGTTACTGCACTACAAAACTTGACAACAAAACTCCTTCACGTGCTATCACAAATAATTTGCAATTATACCCAGTACCAAAACCCCTACAACAACTTCATTTATATGAGAGCATCATAATTCAAACAGTACACACATTTCAAGCAATAATACGCCTTCAACCAAAAACAGCAAAATTATCTCCTTCTGAATTGGTAAAAGGCATTCGTGGAAAAGTAGTTTATTTACCATTAGAACTAAAAGAAAATGTGCATACTCTAGGAGTGCAACGTCCAATGCAGCAATCTTTAATTATCTTAGTAAATGGAGTACCTACAAAAGACAAAAAAATATAGCAACAGCTGGTAGATTTATATAAAGTTAGACAAGCCTTCCAATATCTTAAAGAAAATAATGAATATTACAAAGAAATTAATATTGAAGAAAACTTGAAAGATACAACTGAAATAATTCAAGAAACACAAGAAGCTGGTCAATTTGAGCTACTAGATCCTGCTACAATATGAAATACATTAGACCATTATACAATTCATCCTTTGCACTGTAATGACACCGTAGAAGATGCACTGGAAACTTACCAAATGGGTCAAATAAAAGGATAGCCAATCAGCATATGGGAAAAAAGTATAGAATCACATGCTTTTCCTCTACTCTTTCCTACTGGCAAAGGAGGAAGGCATGATGATAGACCTATTCAAATATCAGCTTCAGAATACCGCTCATTACGCATGTATTCTGAAGATCCCAGATTTAGACAAAATGTGGAATACATTTTCCACCTACTCTTTCAAAGTGAACTAGCAACTTTATGTTACGGAGTTGCACACATATTAAAATCAGGATCACACTTTCAAAATATGACAGCTACACAATTATTAGAAAAAGTGCAACAAAATGATGAGGTTTTACAATCAAATATTACAAATCTACTAGCAAATATGCGTGGTACTAAAGAGTACTGGTTTCAACGTCATGGAGACGTACGTTGTATGATCAGAAATCTTGGCCCACCCACTTGGTGTGTTACATTAAGTTGTGCAGAATATGCATGGGAAGATTTACATGATGTCCTACTCATATCAAATAAAAACAGAACAAACATAGATATACTAACACCTGGAGAACTTTGTTCTTTGGATCCTGTTAATGTTTCAAGATATTTTCACCATTGCTTCATTGCTATGCTGCATTTTATTTGTAATAAAACTGTTCCTCCCCTTGGAGAAGTGCAACACTTCTTTTGGAGAAAAGAATACCAAGCCAGAGGAGCACCACATATCCACATGCTTTTATGGATTAAAGATGCTCCTAAATTTGGTCAAGAAAGTGATGCCACTGTTTTACAGTTTATCGAAAAATATGTCACTTGTGAAATTCCATCAGAAGCCACAAATAGTGATCTTCATGCACAAATTTTACAATTTCAAAGACACAAATGTGGAAAATATTGTCGTCGCAAATACAAAAACAAAGGGAAATAATACATCAAATGCCAATTTGGTTTCCCTAGACCAGTTACAAATGTAGGTCAAGTAAACAACTCATGTCTTCAGTTAGACATAGTGTTAAAGGTAAGTCACCTAAAAATACATATTACATAAAAAGAAAAGAAGAAGAAAAATATATCAATGATTATAATGCAATCATTGCCTACTTATGGAATGCAAACATAGATGTGCAGTACATTGCAGACAATTCTACTGCAGTTGCACGATATGTCACAGCATACTTAACTAAAGCAGAAAAGACAGAGAGAGCTCCAAGACCTCTGGAATGACCTGTCATCAGATAAAACAGTATCTCAGAAATTATACAGCGTGGGCATAAAAATGCTCACCCATAGAGAATGTGGATCATATGAAGCAGCTGATCGTTTAACTGGTACTGCATTGTATGGTAAATCTGAAAATATAGTATTGCTAAGTCTTGGTCCAGCTAAATCTAGAAAAAGAGTTCTAAAATCATATGAAGATATAGAAACAATAGCCAAACATGATCCCAACAGCCAAGACATTTTAAAAAACAATTTATTGGACACATACTACCCAAACAGAAGTAATACTTTGGAAAACATGTGTCTATACCACATAGCCCAAAACTACACATACAAAAATAATATGAAACCTGATGAAAAAAAAGGTAAATATAGAGTGACAAACTGTGAAGGCAGCTTAGTTAAACTCACTAAACCAAATTTAATTAAACATATCAAATTGTCATTAAAGACTCCTCAACATAAAGAAGTATATTACATGTCCCTGCTACAACTCTTCAAACCATGGAGAAAAGAAGAATAATTACTAGATAACTATGACTCATATGAGGATGCTTTCAAAGCTAATGAAAGCACTATAACTGATGTAAACTTTACACAGTACAAAACAATGTTGCACAATGAACAGCAACATGAAGAAGAACTCCAAGCCCAACTAGATAAGGACACTCCTGACAGTAGTCAACCTTCTGTAACAGGAAGCCAAGAACCACTGGGAGAACCACTAATAATAAATGAGGCAGAATTAGCTATGATAGAAGTAGAAACACCATGTGTCAGTATGAAGATAAGGAAGACTTAACTATACTACAATCAAAACTAAACAATGAGCAAAGTAGCATTTTTCAAGAAGTAACAAAACAAATTGCACATGGGGTAAAACATGAATATAAAGAATGTTCCTGCCATAATTATAAACCTATACTACTGTACGTCAGTGGTGAAGCTGGTTCTGGCTAAACATCCTAATCAAAATCATTAGTAAGTTCCTTCAACAATTGACAAACAACAAACTGTCAGCTGTTGTCACTGCCCCCACAGGTTTAGCTGCCTACAACATAGGTGGTGTTACATTACACCGATTACTACTATTACCAGTAGAACACCAGAACAAATTAGACTATTACAAACTTTCTGCAGAAGCTTCAATGGAATTACGCAGAGTATTGAAACAAATGAAAATGCTACTAATAGATGAAGTGAGCATGGTCTCCAACCTGATGTTAGCTTTGATTCACCTCAGATTACAAGAAGTACTCAATACAGACTATGAAGAGCTCTTTGCAGGAAAACACACTATTGTTTTTGGAGATCTGCTTCAATTAACACCAATAAAAGGTGAGCCTACTTTTTAAAACATTAGGACACAAACTCTGCCGTAAAACTGTTGGCAGCATTGGAAATGTCAAACTTTGGCAACATTTCCAATACAGAGAATTAACAGAAAACATGCGGCAATCTGCAGATCTCACTTATGCCAACATTTTAAAAAGTATCAGAGTTGGTATACTTTCTAAAGAAGCAGAAGGAATATTGAAAACCTGGCACATTAATGCACTTTATGGCAATAATGCATGTGCTACAGATGTTATGGAACAATTAGCTCACAGAAATGTCAATTTTATGGCCTTAATGGCAACTCTTGCAAGCTGTTTCAAATTCAATGAAATCATGCTAAGTAAAGAAATGCAACCAATCATGGAAATTAGCGCCACAGACAAACTAGATGGACATGGTATGACACTACCCATGTCTGACCAAGCCACAAGAAGACTAAATAGTTTAGAAAAATCAATCTCAAACACAGCAGGCTTAGAAAAGATATTAAAATTATCCTTAAATTGCAGAGTAATGCTTAAACGTAACCTTGACGTGGACCAAGGACTAGTTAATGGAGCACTGGGTACAGGTGTTGGCTTTCAAACATACCCACGCGACAACAAAATTCAGTTTGTCAATATACTCTTTGACAAACTTTCAGAAGTAAAAAGGATATGACGCTCAACAGCTAGGTTCCTTTTCTTCAAAGATATGTATGTACACAGAGAACAATTTTGTCTAACTCTTGCATACGCAGTCACGATTCATAAATCACAAGGTCTTACCCTAGACAAAGCAATGATAGATATTGGTAACACAGTCTTTAAAGAAGACATGAGCTATATAGCACTATCAAGCTTACGTACACTTGACGGTCTATTTCTAATCAACTTTGATGCAAGTAAAATAAACGCTGATATTCCTTACATTTTAGAATACAATAGACTTCGCTCACTATACACCCCCCACCTAAACACATATTCTATTCCACAAAAAGTAAAACGTTATAAAAGAAAAATAAATCAAACAGAAATGCAACAGGATGTCACTGCAAATCCTCCAAAGAGAGTAAAATAAACTAATACTTCATCAAGTACCACAAGCAAAAAAGAATCAATTAGGGAAAGTAAACCAAGTACTTCTTTAAAGAAGGAAGACAAACTCCAAAAAAAGCAGTTAGATACAGAACTACCTGGACCATTTAAATTCTCAAATATAGTTGGTGTAAGTTGCTACGCAAATGTAGCAATGAATATTCTATTTCAATTACCACCAATTGTTGACAACATTTACTTACACAGTACAGACCCATTGTGTTTGCAAATGTTAGTACTTCACAGAAATGCAGCAAACAATCCTGACAACACGTATAGTGTTTTTGGAATAAGGCAACAATTGGACTACTCTGCTGGAATGGTGAAATTCACTATAAATTCACAGGAAGATCCACAAGAATTTCTAATGTACTTACTACAAGTACTACAGTGCACAGTGGTGGCGCGAGTTATGGTTGCTTAGCTTACCATAACTGGCAAATTTCAAGGGTTTTTAACAAAGTTTTTTCACTGAATTTCATAGGTTTTTAGTAGCGCAATTTAACCATAGCGTCCCTTTAACAAAGTTTTTTCACTGAATTTCATAGGATTTTAGTAGCACAACTTAACCATAATGTCCCTTTAACAAAGTTTTTTCATTACATTTCGTAGGTTTTTAGTAGTGCAACTTAACAATAATGACTTTGACTTTATATACATATCATATGGAACTGACTGAATCTGTTCTACTGTACTTGATTTCCGCGAACTCATTTACAGGCCGATGCATGGAATAATTAGCGTGGCGCAAGTGGCCAAAAACGTGCGAATCGCAGTGGAATAGCGAAAATCGCAGTGCAAGTGCGAAAATCGCACGAAAAGCAGCGCACATCGATTCATGGAAGGCCGTGCGCGAGAAAACCTTCGGATGTGCGATAAAAAAGTGCGCAGCGCACGTTGGCGCACAGGCCATCTAACTGCGTGCGCCAGGTCACAGCGAAAATCGCACAGGCGACAGCGAAAATCGCACATAGCGCGGCGCACGCAACAAAAGTAGGCGGAACACGGGGCGTAACACTCGGAATGGGGAACAACTTGCCAAAATGTGGGCGTCACGGTGGGAGTACAGGGCACAAGTGCGCGGAACGCCCACACGCTCGCCTACAACACGTATTCATGGAATAGAATAGGGCAAAAAAGCGCACGCTCAAACCAGCGCACAGGCACAAACACGACCGCCACAAGAAAGCAGGCGGTAGCGTCTCTGCGCCTGTAAGAAATGTGCGCCAAAAGGTGCGCCAACAAATAGCACCTATATACTGCCATGATGAATGTCCTATACTGTGGCCCTCCAGGACAAATGACGTGCAAAGGGGTACCCACAAGCACGGACACCCGCTGACAAAAAATACCTGTGCGTGTATACCGGGGTACGCGGGAAGTCTAACACGCGATTTGGCCGTGTACGTGGATTTCAGGGGTGCGCGGGAATTACCACACGCGATTTGGCCGGGTACGTGGATTTCAGGGGTGCGCGGGAAGTTCCACACGCGATTTGGCCGGGTACGTGGATTTCAGGGGTGCGCGGGAAGTTCCACACGCGATTTGGCCGGGTACGTGGATTTCAGGGGTGCGCGGGAAGTTCCACACGCGATTTGTCAGGGTACGTGAATTCCAGGGGTTTGCGGGAAGTTCCACACGCGATTTGTCAGGGTACGCGGATTACAGGGGTGCGCGGGAAGTTCCACATGCGATTTGGCCATGTACGAGGAGTACAGGGGTGCGCGGGAAGATCCACGCGCGATTTGGCCGTGTACGTGGATTACAGGGGTGCGCGGGAAGTTCCACACGCGATTTGTCAGGGTACGTGGATTTCAGGGGTGCGCGGGAAGTTCCACACGCGATTTGGCCGGGTACGTGAATTTCAGGGGTGCGCGGGAAGTTCCAAACGCGATTTGGCCGTGTACGTGGATTACAGGGGTGCGCGGGAAGTTCCACACGCGATTTGGCCGTGCACGTGGATTTCAGGGGTGCGCGGGAAGTTCCACACGCGATTTGGCTGGGCAAGTGTATGACAGGGGTACGCGGGAAAATCTACACACGATTTGGCTGTGTGCTCCCAGGTATTCCCTGTACACCCTCCACGGCCCCTGCAGCCAGCACACACCCCAGGGGACTACCCTGCACACCTGCTCATGTCACCCAGCACCCCCACCCCCCAGCCACCAGGGGCAGCCTCCACCAGGCCCCCACTCATGTCTCCCACCACCCCCACCCCCCAGCCACCAGGGGCAGCCTCCACCAGGCCCCCACTCATGTCTCCACCACCCCCACCCCCCAGCCACCAGGGGCACCCACCACCAGGCCCCCACCCATGTCTCCCACCCCCCACCCCCCAGCAGTGCAGGGGCACCCTCCACCAGGCTCCCACCCATGTCTCCCACCCCCCCCACCCTCCAGCAGTGCAGGGGCACCCTCCACCAGGCCACCACTCATGTCTCCCACCACCCCCACCCCCCAGCCACCAGGGGCACCCACCACCAGGCCCCCACCCATGTCTCCCACCCCCCCCACCCCCAGCAGTGCAGGGGCACCCTCCACCAGGTCCCCACCCATGTCTCCCACCACCCCCACACCCCAGCAGTGCAGGGGCAGCCTCCACCAGGCCCCCACCCATGTCTCCCACCACCCCCACCCCCCAGCAGTGCAGGGGCAGCCTCCACCAGGCCCCCACTTATGTCTCCCATCACCCCCACCCCCCAGCAGTGCAGGGGCACCCTCCACCAGGCCCCCACTCATGTCTCCCACCACCCCCACCCCCCAGCAGTGCAGGGGCAGCCTCCACCAGGCCCCCACCCATGTCCCCTATCACCACCACCCCCCAGCAGTGCAGGGGCACCCTCCACCAGGCCCCCACTCATGTCTCCCACCACCCCCACCCCCCAGCCAGCAGGGGCACCCTCCACCATGCCCCCACTCATGTCTCCCACCACCCCCACCCCCCAGCAGTGCAGGGGCAGCCTCCACCAGGCCCCCACCTATGTCCCCTATCACCACCCCCCCAGCAGTGCAGGGGCACCCTCCACCAGGCCCCCACTCATGTCTCCCACCACCCCCACCCCCCAACCAGCAGGGGAAGCCTCCACCAGGCCACCACTCATGTCTCCCACCACCCCCACCCCCCAGCCACCAGGGGCAGCCTCCACCAGGCCACCACCCATGTCCCCTATCACCACCACCCCCCAGCAGTGCAGGGGCACCCTCCACCAGGCCCCCACTCATGTCTCCCACCACCCCCACCCCCCAGCCACCAGGGGCAGCCTCCACCAGGCCACCACTCATGTCTCCCACCACCCACACCCCCCAGCAGTGCATGGGCACCCTCCACCAGGCCCCCACTCATGTCTCCCACCACCCCCACCCCCCAGCCAGCAGGGCAGCCTCCACCAGGCCACCACTCATGTCTCCCACCACCTCCACCCCCCAGCCACCAGGGGCAACCTCCACCAGGCCACCAGCCATGTCCCCTATCACCACCACCCCTCAGCAGTGCAGGGGCACCCTCCACAAGGCCCCCACTCATGTCTCCCACCCACCCCCACCCCCCAGCCACCATGGGCACCCTCCACCAGGCCCCCACTCATGTCTCCCACCCCCCCACCCACCAGCAGTGCAGGGGCAGCACCACCAGGCCCCCACTCATGTCTCCCACCACCCCACCCCCCAGCCACCAGGGGCACCCACCACCAGGCCCCCACTTATGTCTCCCACCACCCCCACCCCCCAGCCACCAGGGGCAGCCTCCACCAGGCCCCCACTCATGTCTCCCACCACCCCCACCCCCCAGCAGTGCAGGGGCACCCTCCACCAGGCCCCCATTCATGTCCCCCACCACCCCCACCCCCCAGCATCCAGGGGCACCCTCCACCAGGCCCCCACTCATGTCTACCATAACCCCCACCCCCAGCAGTGCAGGGGCAGCCTCCACCAGGACCCCACTCATGTCCAACTCATGTCTCCCTGCACCACCACCCCCCAGCCACCAGGGGCACCCTCCACCAGGCCCCCACTCATGTCTCCCACCACCCCCACCCCCCAGCCACCGGGGGCAGCCTCCACCAGGCCCCTACCCATGTCCCCTATCACCACCACCACCCCCCAGCAGTGCAGGGGCACCCTCCACCAGGACCCCACTCATGTCTCCCACCACCCCCATCCCCCAGCCAGCAGGGGCAGCCTCCACCAGGCCCCCACCCATGTCCCCTATCACCACCACCCCCCAGCAGTGCAGGGGCACCCTCCACCAGACCCCCACTCATGTCTCCCACCACCCTCACCCCCCAGCCAGCAGGGGACCCTCCACCAGGCCCCCACTCATGTCTCCCACCACCCCCACCCCCCTGCAGTGCAGAGGCAGCCTCCACCAGGCCCCCACCCATGTCCCCTATCACCACCCCCCCAGCAGTGCAGGGGCACCCTCCACCAGGCCCCCACTCATGTCTCCCACCACCCCCACCTCCCAGCCAGCAGGGGCAGCCTCCACCAGGCCACCACTTATGTCTCCCACCACCCCCAACCCCCAGCCACCAGGGGCAGCCTCCCCCAGGCCACCACCCATGTCCCCTATCACCACCACCCCGCAGCAGTGCAGGGGCACCCTCCACCAGGCCCCCACTCATGTCTCCCACCACCCCCACCCCCCAGCCACCAGGGGCAGCCTCCACCAGGCCCCCACTCATGTCTCCCACCACCCCCACCCCCCAGCAGTGCATGGGCACCCTCCACCAGGCCCCCACTCATGTCTCCCACCACCCCCACCCCCCAGCCAGCAGGGGCAGCCTCCACGAGGCCACCACTCATGTCTCCCACCACCCCCACCCCCCAGCCACCAGGGGCAGCCTCCACCAGGCCACCAGCCATGTCCCCTATCACCACCACCCCCAGCAGTGCAGGGGCACCCTCCACCAGGCCCCCACTCATGTCTCCCACCCCCCCCCACCCCCCAGCAGTGCAGGGGCAGCACCACCAGGCCCCCACTCATGTCTCCCACCACCCCCACCCCCCAGCCACCAGGGGCAACCTCTACCAGGCCCCCACTCATGTCTCCCACCACCCCCACCCCCCAGCCACCAGGGGAAGCCTCCACCAGGCCCCCACTCATGTCTCCCACCACCCCCACCCCCCAGCAGTGCAGGGGCACCCTCCACCAGGCCATCACTCATGTCTCCCACCACCCCCACCCCCCAGCCAGCAGGGGCACCCTCCACCAGGCCCCCACTCATGTCTCCCACCACCCCCCAGCAGTGCAGGGGCAGCCTCCACTAGGCCCCCACTCATGTCTCCCACCCACCCCCACCCCCCAGCCACCATGGGCACCCTCCACCAGGCCCCCGCTCATGTCTCCCACCCCCCCACCCCCCAGCAGAGCAGGGGCAGCACCACCAGGCCCCCACCCATGTCCCCTATCACCACCCCCCCAGCAGTGCACGGGCACCCTCCACCAGGCCCCCACTCATGTCTCCCACCACCCCCACCTCCCAGCCAGCAGGGGCAGCCTCCACCAGGCCACCACTTATGTCTCCCACCACCCCCAACCCCCAGCCACCAGGGGCAGCCTCCCCCAGGCCACCACCCATGTCCCCTATCACCACCACCCCGCAGCAGTGCAGGGGCACCCTCCACCAGGCCCCCACTCATGTCTCCCACCACCCCCACCCCCCAGCCACCAGGGGCAGCCTCCACCAGGCCCCCACTCATGTCTCCCACCACCCCCACCCCCCAGCAGTGCATGGGCACCCTCCACCAGGCCCCCACTCATGTCTCCCACCACCCCCACCCCCCAGCCAGCAGGGGCAGCCTCCACGAGGCCACCACTCATGTCTCCCACCACCCCCACCCCCCAGCCACCAGGGGCAGCCTCCACCAGGCCACCAGCCATGTCCCCTATCACCACCACCCCCCAGCAGTGCAGGGGCACCCTCCACCAGGCCCCCACTCATGTCTCCCACCCCCCCAGCCACCCCCCAGCAGTGCAGGGGCAGCACCACCAGGCCCCCACTCATGTCTCCCACCACCCCCACCCCCCAGCCACCAGGGGCAACCTCCACCAGGTCCCCACTCATGTCTCCCACCACCCCCACCCCCCAGCCACCAGGGGCACCCTCCACCAGGCCCCCACTCATGTCTCCCACCACCCCCACCCCCCAGCAGTGCAGGGGCACCCTCCACCAGGCCATCACTCATGTCTCCCACCACCCCCACCCCCCAGCCAGCAGGGGCACCCTCCACCAGGCCCCCACTCATGTCTCCCACCACCCCCCAGCAGTGCAGGGGCAGCCTCCACTAATCCCCCACTCATGTCTCCCACCCACCCCCACCCCCCAGCCACCATGGGCACCCTGCACCAGGCCCCCGCTCATGTCTCCCACCCCCCCACCCCCCTGCAGAGCAGGGGCAGCACCACCAGGCCCCCACTCATGTCTCCCACCACCCCCACCCCCCAGCCACCAGGGGCACCCTCCACCAGGCCCCCACTCATGTCTCCCATCACCCCCACCCCCCAGCCACCAGGGGCAGCCTCCACCAGGCCCCCACTCATGTCTCCCACCACCCCCACCCCCCAGCAGTGCAGGGGCAGCCTCCACCAGGCCCCCACCCATGTCTCCCACCACCCCCACCCCCCAGCAGTGCAGGGGCACCCTCCACCAGGCCCCCACTCATGTCTCCCACCACCCCCACCCCCCAGCAGTGCAGGGGCACCCTCCACCAGGCCCCCACTCATGTCTCCCACCACCCCCACCCCCGAGCCAGCAGGGGCACCCTCCACCAGGCCCCCACTCATGTCTCCCATCACCCCCACCCCCCAGCCACCAGGGGCAGCCACCACCAGGCCCCCACTCATGTCTCCCACCACCCCCCAGCAGTGCAGGGGCAGCCTCCACTAGGCCCCCACTCATGTCTCCCACCCACCCCCACCCCCCAGCCACCATGGGCACCCTCCACCAGGCCCCCGCTCATGTCTCCCACCCCCCCACCCCCCAGCAGAGCAGGGGCAGCACCACCAGGCCCCCACTCATGTCTCCCACCACCCCCACCCCCCAGCCACCAGGGGCACCCTCCACCAGGCCCCCACTCATGTCTCCCATCACCCCCACCCCCCAGCCACCAGGGGCAGCCTCCACCAGGCCCCCACTCATGTCTCCCACCACCCCCACCCCCCAGCAGTGCAAGGGCAGCCTCCACCGGGCCCCCACTCATGTCTCCCACCCACCCCCATCCCCCAGCCACCATGGGCACCCTCCACCAGGCCCCCACTCATGTCTCCCACCCCCCCACCCCCCCAGCAGTGCAGGGGCAGCACCACCAGGCCCCCACTCATGTCTCCCACCACCCCCACCCCCCAGCCACCAGGGGCACCCTCCACCAGGCCCCCACTCATGTCTCCCACCACCCCCACCCCCCAGCCACCAGGGGCAGCCTCCACCAGGCCCCCACTCATGTCTCGCACCACCCCCACCCCCCAGCCACCAGGGGCAGCCGCCACCAGGCCCCCACTCATGTCTCCCACCACCCCCACCCCCCAGCCACCAGGGGCAGCCGCCACCAGGCCCCCACTCATGTCTCCCACCACCCCCACCCCCCAGCAGTGCAGGGGCACCCTCCACCAGGCCCCCATTCATGTCCCCCACCACCCCCACCCCCCAGCATCCAGGGGCACCCTCCACCAGGCCCCCACTCATGTCTACCATAACCCCCACCCCCAGCAGTGCAGGGGCAGCCTCCACCAGGACCCCACTCATGTCCAACTCATGTCTCCCTGCACCACCACCCCCCAGCCACCAGGGGCACCCTCCACCAGGCCCCCACTCATGTCTCCCACCACCCCCACCCCCAGCCACCAGGGGCAGCCTCCACCAGGCCTCCACTCATGTCTCCCACCCACCCCCACCCCCAGCCACCAGGGCACCCTCCAGCAGGCCTCCACTCATGTCTCCCAACCACCGCCACCCCCCAGCCACCATGGGCAGCCCCCACCAGGCCCCCACTCATGTCTCCCACCCCCCCACCCCCCAGCATCCAGGGGCAGCCTCCACCAGGCCCCCACTCATGTCTCCCACCCACCCCCACCCCCCAGCAGTGCAGGGGCAGCACCACCAGGCCCCCACTCATGTCCCCCTGCTCCCCCACTCCCCCCAGCCACCATGGGCACCCTCCACCAGGCCCCCACTCATGTCTATCACCACCCCCACCCCCAGCCAGCAGGGGCACCCTCCACCAGGCCCCCACTCATGTCTCCCACCACCCCCACCCCCCAGCCACCAGGGGCAGCCTCCACCAGGCCCCCACTCATGTCTCCCACCACCCCCACCCCCAGCCACCAGGGGCACCCTCCACCAGGCCCCCACTCATGTCTCCCACCACCCCCACCCCCCAGCCACCAGGGGCACCCTCCAATAGGCCCCCACTCATGTCTCCCACCACCCCCACCCCCCAGCCACCAGGGGCAGCCTCCACCAGGCCCCCACCCATGTCCCCTATCACCACCACCACCCCCCAGCAGTGCAGGGGCACCCTCCACCAGGCCCCCACTCATGTCTCCCACCACCCCCACCCCCCAGCCAGCAGGGGCAGCCTCCACCAGGCCACCACTCATGTCTCCCACCACCCCCACCCCCCAGCCACCAGGGGCAGCCTCCACCAGGCCTCCACTCATGTCTCCCACCCACCCCCACCCCCCAGCCACCATGGGCACCCTCCACCAGGCCTCCACTCATGTCTCCCACCCACCCCCACCCCCCAGCCACCATGGACAGCCCCCGCCAGGCCCCCACTCATGTCTCCCACCCCCCCACCCCCCAGCATCCAGGGGCAGCCTCCACCAGGCCCCCACTCATGTCTCCCACCCACCCCCACCCCCCAGCAGTGCAGGGGCAGCACCACCAGGCCCCCACTCATGTCCCCCTGCACCCCCACCCCCCAGCCACCATGGGCACCCTCCACCAGGCCCCCACTCATGTCTCCCACCACTCCCACCCCCCAGCCAGCAGGGGCACCCTCCACCAGGCCCCCACTCATGTCTCCCACCCACCCCCACCCCCCAGCCACCATGGGCAGCCCCCACCAGGCCCCCACTCATGGCTCCCACCCCCCCACCCCCCAGCATCCAGGGGCAGCCTCCAACAGGCCCCCACTCATGTCTCCCACCCACCCCCACCCCCAGCAGTGCAGGGGCAGCACCACCAGGCCCCCACTCATGTCCCCCTGCACCCCCACCCCCCAGCCACCATGGGCACCCTCCACCAGGCCCCCACTCATGTCTCCCACCACCCCCACCCCCCAGCCAGCAGGGGCACCCTCCACCAGGCCCCCACTCATGTCTCCCACCACCCCCACCCCCCAGCAGTGCAGGGGTACCCTCCACCAGGCCCCCACTCATGTCTCCCACCACCCCCACCCCTCAGCCACCATGGGCAGCCTCCACCAGGTCCTCACAATCCCCAATCATGTGCGTCATGGTCAGCCTCCACAGCCAAAAAGCCCAACCAAGTAACCCATTCACCCACATGGAAAAGGCAATTACATGTTACACCCCCAATGTTCATAAAGCTAATTAACCCATGTCCGTCACACACAATGGTTGCAATTGAATGGGAAAACACCCAACATGACATGCATGAAAGCAATGAGGTGATACCACACAGTGAAGTATGAAAACAAAATTGTATTAAAAAAATAAGAATGCAAATGAAATGAAACAAACTACAATCTGAATGAAAAAAAGATAAGCTGCATGTCCGTGTAAAAAAATAAAAACACCAAATCCTAATCCAAAAAAATGTAGTCCAAAGTCAAATGAAAAATAAAATCAATCCAATGAAGAACTATGTACAAAACATCCAAGGGTCCATGAGCCCAACTGAACAAAGGAAACCTACAAAAAACCCTAACTAAAATGCAACTATATACAAAAAGTGAAGCAGTGTCCGTCGACTCCAAATCATAAGAACAAACAAAGGAAACCTAACACTAAAGAACTATATACAAAGGCGGCGGGCAAGTCCAGCGGCTCACTCCGTGGTGTTCCGGGCCAGGGCATCATCGAACTCCTGTTCGATGTCCCGGAGGCGGTCCTGTTTCATGGCCCCGAGGGTCCGCAGGGACGACGCCGTGTTCTCCTCCAACCCCCTGCGGATTGCCTCGAGGCACTCGGCCCGCCTCAGGGCCCTCCGCATGGAGTTCTCAGCCCTGACCATTGTGAGCCGCGCCTCTTCCGCCAGCCGCCGCTCCGCACATATCTGCTGGCCCAACCGCTGCCACACAGAAGACACACCCCGTCATTGGGTCAACCTGCCCTCCGGCCGATGCCTGCCCCTCCGATGTTGAAGGCCCCTAGCCTTCATGGCTCCCACCACGTTGCTGCTGCTGCTGTGCCTCTGCCCGTGCACTGCCTCCTGCTGCCTGCACATCCTCCGCCGGCTGGGGTGCAGTTGTTGATGTGGCCACCCCTGCTGGACGTCCGACTCCCGACTGTGGCAGGGATGCCTCCTCCACCAGCCTGGCCGCACAGTCAGAAGCAGCTCCACAGGGCACCCAGGTGACTGATGGGTGGGAAGATGGCACAGAGGACGACTGGCGCGTAGGGGGTCCAGTTGAGGAGGGGGTCGGAGCAAGCCCCATCAGACAGAGGAATCCGGCCTGGGTGACCTGTCCCAGCAGGCTGACGTGGTCAACGAGCCATTCGAGATGACGTGCAGTCTCTCCATGAAAAGACTGCAGGTCACCTCGCATGGCCCGTTGACGCAACGCCACACCAGCCAGGACAGGCTCAACCCGGACCTGGATAGCCACGTCCGCAGGCAGAGGAAGGCCAGTTGACGTCAGCTCATCCCCTGCCTGAAAACGGGTCTGGACGTAGGCATCCCTGCTGGTGCAAGATGATGCAGGGACAGGATCGGGGACAGGATTGCACACAGGCACCTCCGCGGTGGCCTGTGCTGCCTCCTGTCCCTGGTCCTGCACTGCACCACTAGCACCAGTGGGATCCCCACCTCCAGACCCCGTCTCTGGTGCTTGCACGGCCTACTCCTCCACCAAACCCCCCACCAACCTGGATGACTCCGTGCCATCTTCCCCTGTTGGGCTCTGTGGGGTCCCAGCTGCCCCTTCTGCTGCCGAGGAGTCCAACTCCAACCTCCGCCTCTTGGACCTCCCCCCGGCAGCTGCGGCCTGGGACGCGGCACCGGACTCCTCACTCCCCGACGAGATAACAACACGGGAGGGGAGCCGGGCCTTGCGTCTCCGGCTGGCGGTGGGATCCCCGCCGCTGTGCTCCACAGCACCTTCTCCGCCCTCTTCATCAGTTGATGCTGCAGACAGGGAGAAACAAAACACAGGCATCAGGGCACTGTACAATGGACACATACACACATGACAGTTGCACATGAGTGGCATTGGCAAACCTCAGACATGTCATCACAATCCCCAACACACATGTCATTACAACTCGCACACATGAGCCATACCACAACCATATCGCAACTGCCACCACCATCCCTACACATACAACTGCATGAGCAGCCAAAGGGGAGCCGACATCACATGTACACACACCACCACACTTGCATGCATGTGTACACCTCTGCCAAGTGTCGCAGTCTTCAGACGGCCATCCATGTCACATCTGCCAATCAGGCTTCCACATACCGCTGTCACATGCATCCATGTTCCATCACTGTTGCACCCTTGTCAAATACACACACATGCACATGTACACAGTGCTCATACATGCAGCCGAAAACAACATACATGCGTGACATCACGGACATGTCTACTTACATACACATTCATCCAAACATGTGTGCACACACAACTGCATTTGGCATGCAAGCCTACACACACAAGCACCATCCATGTCTCACACATTACAGCCCTCGCATGTGTCAGCCCCACGGCTCTGTACACCCCCACCCATACTCGACCCCATACAAACAGATGTGCAACCTGCACACTACCGAATAATCACCACACGCACTGCTCACAATCAGGATGAATGTACACTCACCGCTCGACTCCAGACGGGTCTGCTTCTCTAGGACCTGGACGTGGAGCGCTGGGGATATGCGTTCCAGGACCCTCATCTGTTCTTCCGACAAGTGGCCCCGGCGCCCCTTGGCATCCGCTGCCTTCAAGAGGCGCCGGGCCTTGTTCAGGGTCCTGGACCTGAAGTCCTTCCAGCGCTTCCTGACATGTTGTAAGTCCCGGACTGCCACCCCCTCCGCGTTGATGGCAGTCACGATGTCAGTCCAGATCCGAGTCCGTCCTTCTGTGTTGGCGCGGGAACTTCCAAAGAGGGCATCATACTGCCCCAGGACTTGCTCCACCAGGACACCAACTTCGGTGGCACTGAAGCTGGTGCCCCTCTGCCTCTCTGGCCGGGGGTTGTCAGTGGTCACAGATGGTGTTTGCCCAAACATGACAACCCCAGAGGCAGGAGTGGGTGGGCAACTGGGTCCTGGGGCTGGGCTGTGGAGCGATGGAATCCCAGTCGGGAGTCTTCTGTTCCAGCAGGGGTGGTCACAGCAACAGCACCCCTGGCTGATGTGCAGGCAGCAAATGGCAGTGCACGTGGGCAGCAGGCAGTCAGGCAGCAGCAGATGGCAGGTGGGAGCGTGCTCGGGGCTCTGGGGGGCAGTAGTTCGACCTTCTGGGCAGGAGCGTGGTCTTCCGTGTGCTTCCGCGTGGCCAGCTTGATACGGAGTGATTTGGCACGTGAAAATCCTGCACGTCAGCGTGAAAATCGAGGAAAGGCCCTTAGCGTGTAAGCGTGTCAGCACGCATACGCGATTCTATTGGACCAAAGGCCCTCAGCGCGTAAGCGCGTCAGCACGCATACGCGATTCTATTGGACCAAAGGCCCTCAGCGTGTAAGCGCGTCTGTGACGTGACCCGCACGGGTGTTTCCCACACAGCACGTGATGACAGAGCACACGTGGAAAGACTGCACGTCAGAGTGTCATCGCGTGTAATTGGACAGCACGTCAGAGTGTCATTGTGTGTAATTGGACAGCACGTCAGAGTGTCATCGCGTGTAATTGGACAAAAGTGCGCGTACACGCGATTGGCCTATGTACGTGTATATCAGGGGTGTGCGGGCACTTACACACGCAAGTACGTCAGCGCACCTGTATCCCGGGGTGCGCAGGAATTTCCACACGCTATTGGACTGGGTACTGGATTTCAGGGGTGCGCGGGTCGCACGCTCGCCTACAACACGCGCAACGCATAAATTTGCGCGCTAACAAAATAACAAGCTCAGACCCAGGATGAACATACCGTTCCTAGCAGCAGTGGGCGTGGGCTACCAAAGGAGGAGGAGGAGGATAGTCAGGGCCAGGATATTCACACCGAGAACCAGCCTTTTCGGGATGCCTGATGACCAGGTGTATGGGAGGTACAGGTTTCCACCACACATAATACTGGACCTGGTGAGTGAGTGGGAGGATGACCTCACATCACCCACCCTGTGCTCCCAAGCACTCAGCCCCCTGGAGAAGGTCCTCAATGTACTGCACTTCTTAGCCACTGGATCATTTCAGCGGACAAGTGCCATAGTGGGTGGGGTGTCACAGGCCACCCAGTCACGCTGCCTACACCAGGTCTTGAACATCTTCACTGCACGCCCATCAGTCCGCAGGCACATATACCTGCCAGAACACCTGCAGAAAGGCATGCTGCCGCCCTGGATTTTTACGGTGTGGCACGATTCCCCAAAGTGCTAGGTGCCATCGACTGCACCCATGAGGCTCTACGTCCCCCCAGGGCATCAGAGCACATCTATAGGAACCGCAAGCACTGGCATTCCATCAACGTGCAGGTAGTATGTAATGCCAAGGGAATCATCACCTCAGTATATGCCAAATATCCCGGGTCCACCCACGACAGCTTCATTTACTGAATGTCCATCCTAAGCCGGGACCTAGAAGCTGGGCGGCATGGCGATACATGGCTGCTTGGTGAGTATGAATGCCACTGCACATGCATGCATGTCAGATACTGAGCAAGGTCACAACCCCACCAATGATACCCATCACCACCTCCACAGGGGACAGTGCCTACCCTCTCAGCCCCCACATGATGACGCCAATTCGGAACCCCACCACGCCACCCCAGGTAAGATATAACACAGCCCACATTACAACCCGGGGCATAGTGGAGCGCACATTCGGAGTGCTAAAGTCACGCTTTCGCTCCCTTGACCGTTCTGGCGGGCAGCTGTTGTACACTCCCCCAGTAGTGTGCAGGATCATAGTGGCAGCATGTGTCCTGCACAACGTTGCAACACGCCGGGGCCTGGCCGTGGACATGGTGGTGGCCCCACATCCCCAACCACATGCACAGCTGCTGCGCATGGGAGGGGAAAGGGCACGGGGGAAGGCAGCCCGTACACAGCTAGTGGCTAATTGCTTCACATAGTAATCACAGCCCTGTGGAGTGCACACTGCCCTGGCACATTCCATCTGACAATCAGTGATGACTCAACCTGACACTGATCCTGAATGTCTGGAGAATCAACCGTGAAAACCATATCAGCCTGAGATTGTTCACCTGGAAGTGTTACAATGTGTGCATCTCTACCCACACAGACACCACCAATGCAGTTTTGTGAAGAAACACATCCAAGCAGCTAAAATGAATACCCACTTGCAAAATGCAACAAGAGGACAGTGCTATGTCAGCCAACCCATCCCCAGCACCGCCACACGACACACCGTGCCATGTCATGCCTTTTGCAGGTAAACAAAGTAATCCCCACAACATGACACTAGTGTCACAATGTACAGTGTCCCTAATTTAAACTTGCAACACCTGAAATGCTCACAGTAATGCAGGACCAACAACAAACTTGAGCAGGTACTACCATTAACATGACATCACAAATGTAATAAATTAGTAGTCTCACCACCTGGAAATGCCTGCACTCCCACCACTACCAACTGTGCAGTGTTGGCGCCATGTACAGTAGTAGGTGCACTGCTGCCAACATGGACCCCATCTCCAAACTAGAGGGCCTTGTGTAGACATGAGGAAGGGACCTGCAAATTGGGAGGTAGACACAGATGATGAGTTACACATCAATGCAACATGCAGTGTACAACACAACAGCAATATGCACTAGGAATGTATACACAGTATTGACTAGACTACCCACACATGTAGTGGGAGTCCAATGTCACCATGTACGTCAATGTCACTTGGGCACACCCTTTGCGAGCCCATGGAAACGGGAAGCAGGAGGGGTGTGTGTGACTCAAACCCAAGCATCTGAACCAAATACATGACAAGCCTGCATGTGCCCAGCCACAATGCAGCGTATGCCCACAGGAACCACGGAAGGCAACAAATTGTCCCAAAAAAATTGGGAAAAATAAATTTAAAAATAAAAATAAAAATAAAAATAAAAATAAAAATAAAAAATAAAAATAAAAATCAAAAATGGCCATTGATGGGCCCGGAGGGGTTTGGGAGGCCACCCAGGAGGTCCGAGGACAGGGTGCACACCAAAACCCACCTGTGTGGATCCTGGGAAGAAAAAACACCTCCAATGGCTCATGGCCCACACGGCTACCCTATTGTGGGAGTATCACTGCTGTCGCTATTATCACCCTGTGCAGCTGCATCCGGAGGTGGTTGCACTATGGGAGGCAGCCCACGCAAGGCCCTAGTCTGCTCCTCCATGGCTGCAAGCAAGAGGGTGTGGTAGGTCTGGTTCTGGAGGATGAGTGTGCGGAGGTCCCCATGCAACAACTCATGGGATGCCCGGACCTCCGCCCTCATTGCCTGCATCTCAGCTGAGAGCGTACGGGTGAGACGCTCCAGCTGCTGTTCTGTCCTTTGGTGTGTTGAAGCCTCAAGCTCAACAAGAGTCTTCCTGAGGTGAAGGAGCTCCTGCCTCAGGGCTTCCCTGTGGCCCTGGGACTCTATGGAGATGGCCTCCTGCAGAGTCGCCAGTGCCGCCCGCCTGTCCCTGTTGGACGCCAACATGTCCTCCCTGTGTGACTGGCAGATGGAGTCGGTTGCCTACTGTAGTCGCTCCATCAGCCTTTCAGGGGGGACAATGGAAGTGGCCACCCTATCCATGGCCTGAGCCATCATCTCGGATGATGTTGCCTGTTGGGTTGCCATACCGTAAATGGATTGCTCCCATGCGGTATTGCCAGGTGGCGTATGGCCACCACGTCGGCGGGCACCACACCTGTCTGGGGCAAGGTGAAGTGCGCCTTGCTGTGCCGGCACTGCCTGAGGCTGCAGGACTGCATTCCCCCTCTGATCTGCTGGCCCAGGAACAGGATCAGATGTCGCGGAGTGTGACCCTGCATCCGTAACCACCAAAGGCGTACCTGCCAACACTGACATCCCCATTGAGGGTTCTGACCCTGGTGCAGGTGGGTGGGACAGAACAGAATCCCTCCCTGGAACACTCACCTGCGACGGCACGTAGGTCTCATCATCCGAATCAACACCTGAGTACAGCTCGGGGGAGGTGCAGCCAGAGACACCCCTTGAGAGCACGACCTGCAGCACTTGTGGGTTCTCACCCACCACCACACCACGTCCCTCACTGGTGGTTGGTCGGCCCTCGGACCCCTCCTGGCTCTGCACCATCTCCACAACCCCAGCAGTATCAGGTGCGTCTTCCCCTGCAAAGACATAAAAATAAAGAAATGGAAACAGGCATTAGCACCATGGCACACAATGAGGGCTGAGAAGCAAGAGAACCAGTACTTGATTGACACATGTCCCACATGACTAAAACCCTCCCATGCATACACCCTCACTGCATATGAAGGGCAGGCAAATGGCACACACTGATGACACCAAGATGGAAGATGAACACATTTTCTGCATGCTGCCTGGCAGTGGCATCACACATTGGCCTGTGATTGCCAGGTGAAACACATATGCCATCACACAGATGGCATGTACCATTGCTATTGAGTGAAGATGGAGAGGAGGGCAGCACCTATTCATTCAGTCCAGTTCCCGCATGTAATAGCTTTTCTAATTCAAACAGGTCAGATTTTTCACCTGGAGCTGCCAGTCCAAAATGGTCCAATTGCACAGGGACATGTGTGAACAAATGATATCCAGGTAACAAAGTCACTCCACTTTACCATAGCCATGTCAGACATGTGACTAGAGGACTGCGAAATGCCTAGTAAAAGTGGTGGAATGCAAACAATCTGCCTGAATGAACAGTGAAAAATAAGCAACAATGTTGTGGCAAGGTGACACTTCAAGGGCAACTGGCGTGCAGTTGGGCTAGATGTCTACTGCTGGCAGAAGGGATACTGCTATGGCCTAATGCAGCTGCGCAGGATGTATTGCATGAAGCACATGGCTGACCCATACGACTCAGGCGCACACACTCTCACCTGGCACACAAACAGAAGCCCTCACACACACACCATGCACATGGATGACACACACATGCATGTGCACTCACCGGACAATGCCTCGTAATCTGGCAGATCTCCCACGCCTTGGATCTGTTCCTCCGTGACGTAGGTCCCAGCGACTGACTCATGTGGAGTGAGTTCCATGTCTACTACTGGAGACCCACCTCCAGTCACTAGAGTTGCGGCATGACTTGAGGCCAGCTTACTCTTTGCCCTGCGCTTTAGGTCATTCCAGCGCTTATAGCAATCATTGGCTGTGCGCCTCACGATTCCAAGGGCACTTACGATGTCCACAACGGTCTGCCAGTGTGCCTGGCGTTGTGCCTGGCGTTGTGATGGTGTGGTCTTGGATCCTGCAACAATGACCATCTCGTTATCATGTGCGGACACATACTAGACAAGTGCATTCAGTTCGTCATCCGTGAAGCTGGGCTTCCTGGACGGGCCGGACTGTTTAGCCGTGTCTGGGGCATCAGCCTGTGCCGGACGAGCACTCTTCCTCTTCCGCTTGGAAGGTGGTGGTGATCCTGAGTGTCCTGCGCCGCTCTGGACACTAGGGGCAGGAGCCCTGGTGGACTCTGTATCAGGAGTGTGGGATTGCACACTCAGCATGGGAGTTGGTGCAGGCATTGGCTCAAGTGTAATGGTGTCAGGGGGAATGTCAGCAGGATGGACTAGGACCGACACTGTCCTGGCTGGGTGTGTGAGAGCTGGGGTGGATGGAGCCGCCGCTGCCCCTGCAGCCTCTCCGCCCTGCCTACTTGGGGCAGCAGATGACCTTGCTGCCCCAGATGCACGTGGCATGATGACATCAACGTGCACCAGCGCACGTGTCATAGGCCTGCTGACCTGGAAGTCAGCCATGGAGTCAGCCAGGTCTGGTGCCACAATGGGCTGGTCCAACAAGGGTTGAGCATGGATGGTGTCAGCCACATCAGCCTCAACGGGAGGGGGGGGATTATGGGTGCCCTTGACTGGTCCTCCACACATGGGGGGACAGGCTCACCCTGCAAGTAACGACCACGTCCCCTACCGGATCCACCACGGCCACCACTTGTGGCTCTTCCACCTTTGCCACCCTTACGGAATCCTCGCCTCCCAGCCATGGCACTGATGTTAATGTGCGTATGGGAGTGTCTGTAAACTATTGTCCTGGGCAATTGGGGGTCAAAGGGGTTGGGTACCAGATGGTAATTGTACCCTATTGCTCTAGCAAGGCTGAATGTAACCCCTGGGGAAAGATGACGGGTCACACTACGCACAGGAGCCCCAAAAAAGGGAGATGACGTGCACGCAACCCCTCCTAGACCACGTATGCAGAAAGAAAAACCCGCACTACGCTGTGGCACCCAGTAACACAAGAATGAATGTATGCGTGTCACACGCAGCCTAGAATGCCCTCTGAAGGGGTAGGCTACACACGGGGCAAGCACAGATGTTAGATACTTGCGTGACTCACCGTCTGCCAGGTAAAAGAGCGTGAAAAAGGAGCGCGTTTGGTTGGCAACACCCCCGCCAAAAGAAGATTGGTACGCTGTCTGAGGAGACAGGACAACAGTAGAAGGGAACACTGTTTGAGGGAACAGGCCCAGGTAAACCAGTAAAAGAGAAAAAAGAGAAAAAGCTGTCAGAGGTAACAGGGAATACGAACTTGAAACGCTGTGAAGTAAATCGCGTGTGAAACGACAAGAAGTACAGAATTCACCCACTCGCTCTCCACGAAAAGCACGTACAAGGAAATGGTGTTCTACACGTACCTTTTATACAGGCCCACACGTCCAGCGTCACTTACGCGGCGTGTACGCGCTAGGGCCATTTCCACCAATTACACGCTTTGTCACTTCTGCGTGTAGGGCCATTTCCACCAATTACACGCTTTGTCACTTCTGCGTGTAGGGCCATTTCCACCAATTACACGCTTTGTCACTGCCGCGTGTACGCGCTAGGCCCATTCCCACCAATTACACGCTTTGACACTCGGACGTGTCTTTCATTTTTTTCACACGCAACATTTTCAAACGTGTGACCAATTCAACGTGCACATAGACGCGCATACGCTGCCAACGCGTTTACGCGCTGAGTGCCTTTGGTCCAATAGAATCGCGTATGCGTGCTGACGCGCTTACGCACTAAGGGCCTTTCCTCGATTTTCACGCTGACGTGCAGGATTTTCACGTGCCAAATCACTCCGTATCAAGCTGGCCACGCGTAAGCACACGGAAGACCACGCCCCTGCCCAGAAGGCCAAACTACTGCCCCCCAGAGCCCCGAGCACGCTCCCACTTGCCATCTGCTGCTGCCTGACTGCCTGCTGCCCACGTGCACTGCCATTTGCTGCCTGCACATCAGCCAGGGGTGCTGTTGCTGTGACCACCACTGCTGGAACAGAAGACTCCCGACTGGGATTCCATCGCTCCACAGCCCAGCCTCAGGACCCAGTTGCCCACCCACTCCTCCCTCTGGGGTTGTCATGTCGGGGCAAACACCATCTGTGACCACTGACAACCCCCGGCCAGAGAGGCAGAGGGGCACCAGCTTCAGTGCCACCGAAGTTGGTGTCCTGGTGGAGCAAGTCCTGGGGCAGTTCCCGCGCCGACAAGGAAGGACGGACTCGATCTGGACTGACATCGTGACTGCCATCAACGCGAAGGGGGTGGCAGTCCGGGACTTACAACATGTCAGGAAGCGCTGGGAGGACTTCAGGTCCAGGACCCTGAACAAGGCCCGGCGCCTCTTGAAGGCAGCGGATGCCAAGGGGCGCCGGGGCCACTTGTCGGAAGAACAGATGAGGGTCCTGGAACGCATATCCCCAGCGCTCCACGTCCAGGTCCTAGAGAAGCAGACCCGTCTGGAGTCGAGCGGTGAGTGTACATGCATCCTGATTGTGAGCAGTGCGTGTGGTGATTATTCGGTAGTGTGCAGGTTGCACATCTGTTTGTATGGGGTCGAGTATGGGTGGGGGTGTACAGGGCCATGGGGCTGACACATGCGAGGGCTGTAATGTGTGAGACATGGATGGTGCTTGTGTGTGTAGGCTTGCATGCCAAATGCAGTTGTGTGTGCACACATGTTTGGATGAATGTGTATGTAAGTAGACATGTCCGTGATGTCACGCATGTATGTTGTTTTCGGCTGCATGTATGAGCACTGTGTACATGTGCATGTGTGTGTATTTGACAAGGGTGCAACAGTGATGCAACATGGATGCATGTGACAGCGGTATGTGGAAGCCTGATTGGCAGATGTGACATGGATGCCCGTCTGAACACTGCAACACTTGGCAGAGGTGTGCACATGCATGCAAGTGTGGTGGTGTGTGTACATGTGTGGTGCACTTCCTGTGTTGCATGTGATGTCTGGCTCCCCTTTGGCTGCTCATGCAGTTGTATGTGTAGGGATGGTGGTGGCAGTTGTGATATGGCTGTGGTATGGCTCATGTGTGCGAGTTGTAATGACATGTGTGTTGGGGATTGTGATGGCATGTCTGAGGTTTGCCAATGCCACTCATGTGCAACTGTCATGTGTGTATGTGTCCATTGTACAGTGCCCTGATGCCTGTGTTTTGTTTCTCCCTGTCTGCAGCGTCAACTGATGAAGAGGGCGGAGAAGGTGCTGTGGAGCACAGCGGCGGGGATCCCACCGCCAGCCGGAGACGCAAGGCCCGGCTCCCCTCCCGTGTTGTCATCTCGTCGGGGAGTGAGGAGTCCGGTGCCGCGTCCCAGGCCGCAGCTGCCGGGGGGAGGTCCAAGAGGCGGAGGTTGGAGTTGGACTCCTCGGCAGCAGAAGGGGCAGCTGGGACCCCACAGGGCCCAACAGGGGAAGATGGCACAGAGTCATCCAGGTTGGTGGGGGGTTTGGTGGAGGAGGAGGCCATGCAAGCACCAGAGACGGGGTCTGGAGGTGGGGATCCCACTGGTGCTAGTGGTGCAGTGCAGGACCAGGGACAGGAGGCAGCACAGGCCGCCGCGGAGGTGCCTGTGTGCAATCCTGTCCCCGATCCTGTCCCTGCATCATCTTGCACCAGCAGGGATGCCTACGTCCAGACCCGTTTTCAGGCAGGGGATGAGCTGACGTCAACTGGCCTTCCTCTGCCTGCGGACGTGGCCATCCAGGTCCGGGTTGAGCCTGTCCTGGCTGGTGTGGCGTTGCGTCAACGGGCCATGCGAGGTGACCTGCAGTCTTTTCATGGAGAGACTGCACGTCATCTCGAATGGCTCGTTGACCACGTCAGCCTGCTGGGACAGGTCACTGTTAGGGAGAATTCTCTGTTTAGGCTGAATTTCCCTACCTAGTGAGTCCCCCAGCAGCTTTGCTGGATTTCTGGGGTTTAATTTTTTTTTTCTCCTGCCAAGAGTGAGACTCTTTTACCCTCACTCTTGGACATGTTGAAGTGTGTTATCTTGGACAAACCTTGTGTTGAATGGGCTATGGGGTCTTTTACTCCATAGGGCCTCATGTATTTTTGTGATGTGGGTCACACAGCACCCTCTGTGCCGTGACCCAGGGGTGTCCTAGGGACTCCCCAACATAGACTCCATACCCTGGGACTGACTACTGTCTCCCAGGGCATGTAAAGTCACCAAAGACTTTTCTAGTCTTGAATCCTGAACAGAACCAGTACAAACCATCATATTGTGGACGTACTGGCTGGGGCAATTCGATTGCCCCAGGGTCTGTTAGTCGAGGGGGCACGTCTCCGTCCCCCCTGATCGAGTTTTGGCTGGTGGCAGTGGAAACTACTTTTTATATTCGACCGCGAATATTTCCCTATGGGATTTCCCATTGTTTTAGGCTAACACATTTAATTATTTATTTACGGTAGCCTTAAACATACCGCCGGTTTATATATTTATTTTTATAACTCCGGTTGGGACTTTTTGCCAAAACTTGATTCTAAAATGGCGTTGGTGTTCACCTCTGTAACTCTAACCCAAAGTGGAGCCCTTTGTTCCACTTTTGGCGGGCTTCTCCACAGAAGCCCTCCAAAGTGGTGCCACTCTGTCTGGGGTACTTAGGAGGGGTGGAGGGGGATTTAGGCACCCTGGACTGAGTTACCTTGGTAACTCAAGTCGCACTCCGTCCTGATTGGCCCAAGTGGTGAGCCGCCCGGCTCACCACTTAGCATGTTTGAGTGACAGCTAGGCTGGGTGAATGGGGGCTTGCTGCATAAAAGCAGGGCTTTGGGGACTGGGACTTCAGAAGTCGCCACAGGACCAAGAATCCGACGAGGGAAGAGCTGAGCCGACCTGCTTCGACGACACCACCCGGTGGAGCCCTGCTGAACCGTCTCACCACTTTTTCCCGACGACCGAGGAGAACTCTTAACGGAGTGGCTCCTTCCCTTGACTGGTGGGGACAACCAGTTTTCGCCTTCTTTCCGTTCTTTGAGGTATCTCGTGGCCGCCTTGTCTGTGCCAAGCACCCCGGCATCCGGAATACCACACTTTACCCCCTTACCGCGAAAGTCGGTACCAACCCTTTAACCGGAGGACTCCGCGGCTGGTTTCTTCCCGGGCAGTGCTACGACCTTTCTCTTCTGCTCTTCAGCGAGATATTCTTCTCCCCTGACCGACGTCGAGCCTTGCTGTCGCTGCCTGGAACAACTGCCCCCGCTGGAGGATCCTTTCCGCTTAAGGTACTGTGTTCCGCCTGGCTTCCCTTGCCACCGACTGTACGGGGTAGATTTAGTCCCCGGCTTTCGAACCTGGGAGTGCCTGGGACACTTTGGCTAAACTTTCTGAGCCACTCTAAACTCTTTTTGACTCCTTGCAAGACTTTGAATCTCTAACTAACAGTGTGATCTTGGGCACATTTTCGCTCCGGCTACTCTAAGAGTGGGCCCTGCCTAGTGACTTTTGCTCACCTGTGACTTTGTGCTTCTTTGAGCCTATTGCAAGTGTTCTGGATCTTAGAGTGGTGTGTTTAACCCATTTCTGCTTTTTCTCTCCCTTTCTTGGAAACTACTAGAGTGTCATCTAACGTTAAGCACTCACCTCTGTTTTAATTAAGTGGTGTTAACCTAGAGTTGTCTAGATAGGAGAAAGGATTGAATCTACTTTCATTATAACTGTGTTTGAAGTGTTTACTATATTTTGCTAGAGTGTTTTTAACTTATGTGTATTTTAAATAAATAACTATATACTTTTGAAACCAAGCTCTGGTCAGTGTTTGCTTGTGCTATTGTATGTTGGTACATATTGTGTATACTCTGCATACTGCCTAACTCTTCTTGAGAGAAGTCTGACTGCTCAGCCACAGCTACCAGGTAAATCTGGGTGGTACAGACTGCTACCAAAGGGGTTTACTGCTCTACCTGTAGTCTTAAATCTTTTGCAGTGTTCCCCAAGGGAACTGCACAGGTTTCTGCCTAACACTGGTGGCAGCGGTGGGATCTGTATTGAGTATACATTTTATTGTGCTTTAGATACCTTAGTGCAACTAACCACAAAGCTTAGCACTGAAAAAGTAAAACCTCTAACATGTCAGTTATAGAAAGCTATAGTCAAGAGTCCCTTGCAGCCAAAACTGCTGATTGTTTAAGAGTGCTCTGTAAACATAAGGATCTCCTGACTAAGGGCAAGAAAATGGAGCTGATTGAAAGATTGTTAGCTAACCAAAGTCTGGGTGATGGTTCAGAGGAACCTACCACTCCAGCAACTGTAGATGACAGTGTTGAAGTTAACATGGAGCAAAATGTTGATGTTTCTGAGGAAGAGTCAGAAGAGGAGGGTGAGGCTGTTGTAACTGTCCCCCCTAGGCCTCTGCCTGCTCTACCTGCTGTGCCTACTGGACATTTAGTCCTCAGTACTTTGAACTGGAGAAAATGAAGCTAGAATTGGAGTATAAGAAACTTAATGCTCAAACTGACAAAGAACTAAGGCTACGGGAAATGGAGCTCAAGTATGACTTAGAAATGAAGAAATTATTTGTTGAGAATGTTTCTCTCTCTGGCTCCTCTAGAAGTTCCAGTCCTAAAAGACCCCGGATGCCTAAAGAATTGGTTGGTATGCATGAGCCTAAGTTGGATGTGTTGGATTGGTTGTCTCTGTTTGAATATAATCATGGGCTCCAGAACATCACAGGAAATGACTTACTCACCTGGTTGTTCTCTAGGCTTCCCCCTGTTGCAACTGATGTGGTAATGGAGATGGGGGAGGAGGATAGGAAGGACTATGAATGTGTGAAACTAGCTTTGATAGCTAGGTTTGGGAAGACCCCTTCCCAGTATCTTAAGAGGTTTAGGAACCTCAAAAAGCATGATGGTACCCCTTGGGCTACCTGGGTGAGTGAATGTTTGAAAAACTTAGAGGGATGGATTAAGGGTTACAAAGTGAACACTTATGAAGGTATGAAGAATTTGTTTATGTTGGAGACTATTTATGATGCCTGCTCTCCTGAGCTCAGACAACACTTGGCTGATTCCAGGGAATTGGATTCCCGGAAACTAGCTAAGGCTGCTGACTTGTGGGTTGCCAACAGGGCCACTCACAAGGATTCTGGGGTAACTCAGAAGAAGGATGGGGAGAAACAGTCTAAAAAGGACTCCAAAGAGAATTCTAATAATTCCTATCCCAAAGAGGGCCCCAAACCACAAAATAACCAGGGTAAGCCACATGGGAAACCTAGTCAGGCTACTGTACCTTCTGGCCACAAGCCAGAAGGAGGTCAGAACAAGCCACCCTTCCAGAGAGCATTTGGACAATGCTATGTCTGTCAGGGTACTGACCATATCAAAGGAGATCCCAAGTGCAAGGGTAAACCTGCAGGGATCAGCACAGTCTCCTTAGCCTTCACTCCTGAGGATGAAGTACAGATGGCTAGTGCCCACTTTGAACTCTTTGCTGAAGAACCCTTGGGTCTTCAAGCCACTGTAAACTTAGAGCCTATGGGTCTGGTTAGTCCCCAGAATAGGGTTGTGTATAACTCCCTACCTGTTAACTCTAAGGTGTATTATGTGGACAGTGTTCTTGTCAATGGCCAGGATACTCCTGCCAGGAGAGACACTGGGGCCAGCAGAACAGTAGTGGATGAAAGCTTCTTTCAACCTGAGGATGTGGCCAAAGCACCCAAAGGTCCCACTAAGATGTCTGGAGGCCCTGTCCAAATGGTTCCTATTCTACCAGCCCTCATTCAGTGTAACAACATGACAGTGAGGATCCCTGTCAGTGTTCAGACTGAGGTACCTGGGAAGGTCCTGTTGGGGAATGACCTAAGAACTCTAGGAGTAGTGTCACATACCCCCAGGCCTCCCAGTATGGAGAAGCAGAACTTAACCAAATTGGCTAGAAAGGCTACCTTGAAGGACCCTTCTAAGCCTGTGGGACCCTCTACTGAGAACCCCACTACAAGCCCTGGTGTTAGTAAGTTGACCTCTAACCCAGGCACATTTCCGGATAGTATGCTAGGAACATGGGAGCCCCAACCAAGCTCCATCATTGTTCCCCTAGTCTCAGAGTCTCTGACTCCCCCTGCTTCTGAGGAAGAGGTGGATAGACCAACTAGGCCCCTATCTGGACCTGAGAGAACTGGTAATTCTCAGTGCTGGTGGAAAACCAGAAAAGAAAAGTCTAAGGCCAAAAACCTTCAGACTGTTGGACCTTCTACTGAAGACCCCAACTCAAATCCTAATATTAGGGGGGAAACTCCTAAAATAGGTAAGGGTAGATCTAAGAGGAAGGGGAAGCAGGTACATTGCCTAACCCCAACCCCTCCAACCAAGAGGCCTAAGACCCAACCTGCTCCCACAAGAGAGGTGGTGAGGAACCTTGGAGGCCCCTCTAGATCTAGGGGAATCCTTTATAAGGACCCCTTCAAAAAGCCTAACATAGGTTCAGAAGTTGTACCAACTTCTGAGGGACTGGTCAACCAGATCCCCTATAACAAAAAGACTGATGTTCCTCAAAGGGTTTGTAGGTCCTTTAGCTTGCAAAAGAAAACCTTTGAGTCCTCCCTTAAGCATAGGTCAAGGTGTCACCATCAAAATGCTGATGGACTCTCTAGGATGTATATCATCGACTAGAGGTATGAGGTTCATCCAGGAGTGGATTAAATCCTCCTGTCCCTTAGTCTGGGGGGGGCGAGTGTTAGGGAGAATTCTCTGTTTAGGCTGAATTTCCCTACCTAGTGAGTCCCCCAGCAGCTTTGCTGGATTTCTGGGGTTTAATTTTTTTTCTCCTGCCAAGAGTGAGACTCTTTTACCCTCACTCTTGGACATGTTGAAGTGTGTTATCTTGGACAAACCTTGTGTTGAATGGGCTATGGGGTCTTTTACTCCATAGGGCCTCATGTATTTTTGTGATGTGGGTCACACAGCACCCTCTGTGCCGTGACCCAGGGGTGTCCTAGGGACTCCCCAACATAGACTCCATACCCTGGGACTGACTACTGTCTCCCAGGGCATGTAAAGTCACCAAAGACTTTTCTAGTCTTGAATCCTGAACAGAACCAGTACAAACCATCATATTGTGGACGTACTGGCTGGGGCAATTCGATTGCCCCAGGGTCTGTTAGTCGAGGGGGCACGTCTCCGTCCCCCCTGATCGAGTTTTGGCTGGTGGCAGTGGAAACTACTTTTTATATTCGACCGCGAATATTTCCCTATGGGATTTCCCATTGTTTTAGGCTAACACATTTAATTATTTATTTACGGTAGCCTTAAACATACCGCCGGTTTATATATTTATTTTTATAACTCCGGTTGGGACTTTTTGCCAAAACTTGATTCTAAAATGGCGTTGGTGTTCACCTCTGTAACTCTAACCCAAAGTGGAGCCCTTTGTTCCACTTTTGGCGGGCTTCTCCACAGAAGCCCTCCAAAGTGGTGCCACTCTGTCTGGGGTACTTAGGAGGGGTGGAGGGGGATTTAGGCACCCTGGACTGAGTTACCTTGGTAACTCAAGTCGCACTCCGTCCTGATTGGCCCAAGTGGTGAGCCGCCCGGCTCACCACTTAGCATGTTTGAGTGACAGCTAGGCTGGGTGAATGGGGGCTTGCTGCATAAAAGCAGGGCTTTGGGGACTGGGACTTCAGAAGTCGCCACAGGACCAAGAATCCGACGAGGGAAGAGCTGAGCCGACCTGCTTCGACGACACCACCCGGTGGAGCCCTGCTGAACCGTCTCACCACTTTTTCCCGACGACCGAGGAGAACTCTTAACGGAGTGGCTCCTTCCCTTGACTGGTGGGGACAACCAGTTTTCGCCTTCTTTCCGTTCTTTGAGGTATCTCGTGGCCGCCTTGTCTGTGCCAAGCACCCCGGCATCCGGAATACCACACTTTACCCCCTTACCGCGAAAGTCGGTACCAACCCTTTAACCGGAGGACTCCGCGGCTGGTTTCTTCCCGGGCAGTGCTACGACCTTTCTCTTCTGCTCTTCAGCGAGATATTCTTCTCCCCTGACCGACGTCGAGCCTTGCTGTCGCTGCCTGGAACAACTGCCCCCGCTGGAGGATCCTTTCCGCTTAAGGTACTGTGTTCCGCCTGGCTTCCCTTGCCACCGACTGTACGGGGTAGATTTAGTCCCCGGCTTTCGAACCTGGGAGTGCCTGGGACACTTTGGCTAAACTTTCTGAGCCACTCTAAACTCTTTTTGACTCCTTGCAAGACTTTGAATCTCTAACTAACAGTGTGATCTTGGGCACATTTTCGCTCCGGCTACTCTAAGAGTGGGCCCTGCCTAGTGACTTTTGCTCACCTGTGACTTTGTGCTTCTTTGAGCCTATTGCAAGTGTTCTGGATCTTAGAGTGGTGTGTTTAACCCATTTCTGCTTTTTCTCTCCCTTTCTTGGAAACTACTAGAGTGTCATCTAACGTTAAGCACTCACCTCTGTTTTAATTAAGTGGTGTTAACCTAGAGTTGTCTAGATAGGAGAAAGGATTGAATCTACTTTCATTATAACTGTGTTTGAAGTGTTTACTATATTTTGCTAGAGTGTTTTTAACTTATGTGTATTTTAAATAAATAACTATATACTTTTGAAACCAAGCTCTGGTCAGTGTTTGCTTGTGCTATTGTATGTTGGTACATATTGTGTATACTCTGCATACTGCCTAACTCTTCTTGAGAGAAGTCTGACTGCTCAGCCACAGCTACCAGGTAAATCTGGGTGGTACAGACTGCTACCAAAGGGGTTTACTGCTCTACCTGTAGTCTTAAATCTTTTGCAGTGTTCCCCAAGGGAACTGCACAGGTTTCTGCCTAACAGTCACCCAGGCCGGATTCCTCCGTCTGATGGGGCTTGCTCCGACCCCCTCCTCAACTGGACCCCCTACGCGCCAGTCGTCCTCTGTGACATCTTCCCACCCATCAGTCACATGGGTGCCCTGTGGTGCTGCCTCTGACGGTGCGGCCAGGCTGGTGGAGGAGGCATCCCTGCCACAGTCGGGAGTCGGACGTCCAGCAGGGGTGGCCACATCTACGACTGCACCCCAGCCGGCGGAGGATGTGCAGGCAGCAGGAGGCAGTGCACGGGCAGAGGCAGAGCAGCAGCAGCAGCAGCAACATGGTGGGAGCCATGAAGGCTCGGGGCCTTCGACATCGGAGGGGCAGGCATCGGCCGGACGGCAGGAGGACCCAGGACAGAGAGTGTCTTCCGTGTGGCAGCGGTTGGGCCATGCCATAGGTGCGGAGCGGCGGCGGGTGAAAGAGGCGCGGCTCACAATGGTCAGGGCGGAGAACTCCATGCGGAGGGCCCTGAGGCGGGCCGAGTGCCTCGAGGCAATCCGCAGGGGGTTGGAGGAGGACACGGCGTCGTCCCTGCGGACCCTCGGGCCATGGAACAGGACCGCCTCCGGGACATTGAACAGGAGTTCGATGATGCCCTGGCCCGGAACACCACGGAGTGAGCCGCTGGACTTGCCCGCCGCCTTTGTATATAGTTCTTTAGTTTTAGGTTTCCTTTGTTTGTTCTTATGATTTGGAGTCGACGGACACTGCTCCACTTTTTGTATATAGTTGCATTTTAGTTAGGGTTTTTTGTAGGTTTCCTTTGTTCAGTTGGGCTCATGGACCCTTGGATGTTTTGTACATAGTTCTTCATTGGATTGATTTTATTTTTCATCTGACTTTGGACAACATTTTTTTGGATTAGGATTTGGTGGTTTTATTTTTTTAAACAGACATGCAGCTTATCTTTTTTTCATTCCCATTGTAGTGTGTTTCATTTCTTTTGCATTCTTTTTTTTAAAATACAATTTTGTTTTCATACTTCACTGTGTGGTATCATCTCATTGGTTTCATGCATGTCATGTTGGGTCTTTTCCCATTCAATTGCAACCATTGTGTGTGACGGACATGGGTTCATTAGCTTTATGAACATTGCGGGTGTAACATGTAATTTCCATTTCCATGTGGGTGCATGGGTTACTTGGTAGGGCTTTTTGGCTGTGGAGGCTGACCATAACGCACATGATTGGGGATTGTGAGGACCTGGTGGGGGCTGCCCATGGTGGCTGGGGGGTGGGGTGGGTGGGAGACATGAGTGGGGGCCTGGTGGTGCTGCCCCTGCACTGCTGGGGGGTGGGGGTGGGTGGGAGACATGAGTGGGGGCCTGGTGGAGGCTGCCCCTGGATGCTGGGGGGTGGGGGGGTGGGAGACATGAGTGGGGGCCTGGTGGGGGCTGCCCATGGTGGCTGGGGGGTGGGGGTGGGTGGGAGACATGAGTGGAGGCCTGGTGGAGGGTGCCCATGGTGGCTGGGGGGTGGGGGTGGGTTGGAGACATGAGTGGGGGCCTGGTGGAGGGTGCCCCTGCACTGCTGGGGGGTGGGGGGGTGGGAGACATGAGTGGGGGCCTGGTGGGGGTGCCCATGGTGGCTGGGGGGTGGGGGTGCAGGGGGACATGAGTGGGGGCCTGGTGGTGCTGCCCCTGCACTGCTGGGGGGTGGGGGGGTGGTCGACATGAGTGGGGGCCTGGTGGAGGGTGCCCCTGCACTGCTGGGGGGTGGGGGTGGTGGGAGACATGAGTGGGGGCCTGGTGGAGGGTACCCATGGTGGCTTGGTGTGGGTGGGAGACATGAGTGGGGGCCTGGTGGAGGCTGCCCCTGGATGCTGGGGGGTGGGGGGTGGGAGACATGAGTGGGTGCCTGCTGGGGGCTGCCCATGGTGGCTGGGGGGTGGGGGTGGGTGGGAGACATGAGTGGAGGCCTGGTGGAGGGTGCCCATGGTGGCTGGGGGGTGGGGGTGGGTGGGAGACATGAGTGGGGTCCTGGTGGAGGCTGCCCCTGGATGCTGGGGGGTGGGGGTGCAGGGGGACATGAGTGGGGGCCTGGTGGTGCTGCCCCTGCACTGCTAGGGGGTGGGGGGGTGGGAGACATGAGAGGGGGCCTGGTAGAGGGTGCCCATGGTGACTGGGGGGTGGGGGTGGGTGGGAGACATGAGTGGGGGCCTGGTGGAGGATGCCCCTGGATGCGGGGGGGTGGGGGGTGGGAGACATGAGTGGGGGCCTGGTGGAGGGTGCCCATGGTGGCTGGGGGGTGGGGGTGGGTGGGAGACATGAGTGGGGGCTAGGTGGAGGCTGCCCCTGGATGCTGGGTGGTGGGGGGGTGGGAGACATGAGTGGGGGCCTGGTGGAGGCTGCCCCTGGATGCTGGGGGGTGGGGGGGTGGGAGACATGAGTGGGGGCCTGGTGGGGGCTGGCCATGGTGGTTGGGGGGTGGGGGTGGGTGGGAGACATGAGTGGGGGCCTGGTGGAGGCTGCCCCTGGATGCTGGGGGGTGGGGGGTGGGAGACATGTGTGGGGGCCTGGTGGGGGTTGGCCATGGTGGCTGGGGGGTGGGGGTGGGTGGGAGACATGAGTGGGGGCCTGGTGGAGGCTGCCCCTGGATGCTGGGGGGTGGGGGTGGGTGGGAGACATGAGTGGAGGCCTGGTGGAGGCTGCCCATGGTGGCTGGGGGGTGGGGGTGGTGGGAGACATGAGTGGGGGCCTGGTGGGGGCTGTCCATGGTGGCTGGGGGGTGGGGGTGGGTGGGAGACATGGGTGTGGGCCTGGTGGAGGGTGCCCCTGCACTGCTGGGTGGTGGGGGTGGTGGGAGACATGCATTGTTGATCAGTAGTGCAAGGTGACATGTGGGTTGGCTGGGGGGCATGCCCATGGTGGATGGGCTGCCTGCGGGACATGAGCAGGGGTGCAGGGTAGTCCCCCGTGGTGTGGGCTGCCTGCAGGGGCCGTGGAGGTTGTGGAGCGTACACCTGGGAGGACCCACACGGCCAATTCACGTGTAGTACTCCCCAGAACCCCTGAAATACACATACCCTGCTGAAATCACGTGTGGAACTTCCCGCGCACCCCTGAAATACACGTACCCTGCTGAAATCGCGTGTGGAACTTCCCGCACACCCCTGGAATACACGTACCCTGCTGAAATCGCGTGTGGAACTTCCCGCGCACCCCTGAAATACACGTACCCTGCTTGCACGGGGCCAATACGTGTGGAACTTCCCGCGCACCCCTGAAATACACGTACCCTGCTCGCACTGGGACAATCGCGTGTGGAACTTCCCAGCAACCCCTGAAATACACGTACCCTGATGAAATCGCGTGTGGAACTTCCCGCGCACCCATTGAATACACGTACCCTGCTCGCACTGGCCCATTCGCGTGTGGAACTTCTCGCGCACCCCTGAAATACACGTACCCTGCTGAAATCGCGTGTGGAACTTCCCGCGCACCCATGGAATACACGTACCCTGCTCGCACTGGGACAATCGCGTGTGGAACTTCCCGCGCACCCCTGAAATACACGTACCCTGATGAAATCGCGTGCGGAACTTCCCGTGCACCCCTGAAATACACGTACCCTGCTTGCACGGGGCCAATCGCGTGTGGAACTTCCCGCGCACCCCTGAAATACACGTTCCCCGCTTGGCGTTTGCTGTTTGCCAGCCCGGTGAACTGGTCCAGGGTTAGCGCAGCCCTTTGCGATGATTTAGCGATTTTGATGGCTTTTCCTTGCGCGAGGGCGTTCTTGGGGGCGTTACTGGCGCTGCTGCAGGGTCGCTGCGATTCTGTGCGCCACGGCTGGTTTGGGAGCCTAAAATCCATGAATACGCTGTGCCCGGAAATCGGTTTTAGCGCACGTGCCTGGCGCAGACAATCGCACGCGGACACTCTGCGCCAGCCGCTTGTGACACTTTTCTGCGAAATTCTATGAATTACCCTGTTAATGTTCACGGACATGTTCGAAGAACAGTACCACTACCTAAAAAACTCTGGGGGGGTATGTTTGATTGTTATATCATAACATAGGAACATTTAACAAATTTAAAAAAAAGCACACAAACACATTATATGTACTAATACATAATAAATGTAACCCATATATACAACACACTAACCATTAATTTAAATGCACTATGTTCTAAAATGGAATATGCCACAAGAAAATAAATTGGCTTCCAACATAATTACCTCACAAACACAACAGAACTGAGAACAAGAGCAGCCCCCTGAGTACATAGGACATATCTTACCTGAAATAGTAAGTGTACTTAATTTTATTCATATATTTATAAACTTTAGGTATTAGATAAAAAAATATATTATCTTTTTTTTGTTTTCTCTCACAGAAATGTCTAGTATTCTGGAATGGCTAGAGGAACATTTCCCACATGAGGAAATGTCACAAGATAGTGAAACTAATGGTAAACACTTTATAATATAAACCATTTAAATATTATTATTTTGTATACATTTAACATATATATATTTTTTTTGTACAGAGCACAACAAAATAGAAACTACCTCTGAAGAAGCTGTTATGGAAAACACGCTTGACAACATAAAAGTAAAAATTGATTTATTGTTGACCAATTTTAATAATTTGAAAACCTTTGTTGAAGATCATTTTAAAACAAAAACGTCATACCATTGCCCCACATGTACTTGTCCCCCCTCATCATATCCCAGTCAATTATCCCCAAACCCTCTCCATAACCCAAAACGTTTTGATGAGACTTCCATCCCTTCTTCACCTAATAACAATCATGATGAAAACCCTAATTCTTCTGTTTTTGTTTCTGTTTCTGCCTCACCTTCTCTGTCATAAATTATTAATATATGTTAAATACCAAGTTTAATTTTTATATTGTGTTGTAAATAGTTTCGTTTTTTTTTTTTAAACAATGTAGGTGTCCGTGGACAGTGCAGCTGTTCTAAAATGTTCGTAAATGAACGAAAATGGAGGCGTCCTGAAGAACACTATACCTGTTCGTACTGTTTGATAGCAAGATGAAACTATTCTAAGAACACACGCGGTGTCCTGAAATGTTCGTAAAAAAAAAAAATTAAAGTGTCCTAAAGAACACTATATCTTTCCTTAGTGTTCGCTAGGAAATTCAAACTGTTCTAAGAACACACGCGGTGTCCTAAATTGTTCGTAATTGAACGAAAATGGAGGTGTCTTAAAGAACACTATACCTGTCGGTACTTTTCGCTAGCAACTTGAAAATGTTCTAAGAACACAATTGGTGTCCTGAAATGTTCGTACATAAATGAAATTGAACGTGTCCTGAAGAACAGTATATCTGTCCTTACTGTTCGCTTGCAAATTTAAACTGTTCTAAGAACACACGCAATGTCCTGAAATGTTCGTTTCACGTGTGACGCAATTTTATTTAGTTCAGGACCCGAACAGTGTCCGTAGAACATCAACGCGCATGCGCTAGCCAATCTCTGTGCATTTGGTGTCCTACGGACATGCGCTTCCTTCGCGGACTTGTTCGCGAAAGGATCTTATGACCGCACCCACGCTGATTGCGTGTTCTGAATGCGGACACTGTTCGGTTCCCCGAACAAATTAAAAGTACGTTTTCAATTAATCCATAATATTTTTCAATAAAATCTCATCATGGCACAAGTCCCACATAGTAATCCTGAGTTTCCACATACCTTTTGAAACTTTTCACACTTTTTTTTGTGTTCGATCTGTCTGCGGACAGTGCGCATGTCCGCGGACCGTGCACAAGCACCCCTATAAAAGACCACGCCCTAGAGCTTATTCTCATTGTGTTTCTGGCTATTCTTCGAAACACAGCGATTTTTGCTGCCAACTGCAGATTTCCATTGCATCTTTGATGGCATCCCTGGCTGCTGAACTGCCACCTGGTGCTGCACCTGCTTCAGCACCACCCCACCCCCTCCACCACCACCACCTCCCCAATGGCCTGAAGAGGGGAACAGGAGTGAGGATGCAGAGGAGGAAGAAGAGGATGATGAGAATGAGGTAGTGGAAAACCCTACTACCCGCACTAGCCGTGATTCTTGGGTGTGGCGGTTATTTACCATTCATGGTAATGTTCCTAAGGCTAGTGCGAACCGTGTTACCTGCAATGAGTGCAAAATGATACTCAGTCGTGGGAAGCATGGTAAGTACAGCTTTTGGACCACTACTATGAAGCGACACCTGAGGTCATTTCACTCTGGGGCTATTCGCAGGGTTGTACCTTGCGAAGAACGTAGCAGGTTGATTTCCTCTACTTCATCCTCTGTTTCTGATCCTGTCACCACAAGGACCACCTCTGTGGGACAGCGTCTTCCTCAAGCTGCCTCACAGGCCATACAGAAGGCTGATGACCCTTACCTTTCGAGGGTCACAGTTGTATGTATGTACTGTGACACAGAAATCTGCAGGGGGAGCGACTTCGTAGTGCTTTTGAGTCTATCATCTCAGAGCACGAGAAGATCTGCTCACTACCCAAATAAAACCCACTCTACATCTTCCTCTCTCAGCTCGCCCTTTCTTACCCCTGTGGTTGGTACCACCCCTTTACGTTCCTTTCCCCTCCTCTCCTAGTGTGTCGTGTATAAAAAACCAAAAAAAATACAAAATATCAAAAATCAAAAAAAAAATAAGGCTCTTTTCAGAGACGCCTTTCACAGTTAAAAAATAGAAGTGAAAATAAATGAAGCAGGGCCCTTTGTGTTTTTTATAAGTCCGCGGACAGTTCGCGAACATTTAAAAAAATTGGGTTGCTACCCCATCACAAACATTGCAATTTTCTCTGGGAAGAAGTGGTGGCTCTGAAAAGAGCCTTTGGGTGGTGTTTGTAAGTCAAAAATTATAAATGCTTAACACCTACTTCAAAATGGTTGTTGTAATTCCAAAAAAGGTTGCAATGCATTTTGTACATTTCTCAGAAAAATCTGACTGCCAGCATAAGTAAGATGGACTCCATCTCTGCGAAAAATATATGTACTACGAAACATAATATTTTCATTGTGAAAAGGGGACATGCCGAAACATTGCGCCTTGCTTTTTCCATTTGTGGACCAAATGAAGAAGAACGAAGCCACATTTGTCTCTGCGCAATCCGTGAAAATATCACTTGAGAATTACGAAACATGTCCATAACCTTCCCAAGTCCTTCTTTCATAGCAAATTGCAAAAAAATTCCAGTCACATGTCCTAAACTGTTCCCTCCACAATGAATTACAATTATGTCTGGATGTTGCTCTGTCTCCAAAGTAGCACAGAGAAGTAGCAAGTCCAACCACTTCATTCCACGTACTCCATGCCAGTGTACTTCCACATGTGGGAATCCAAGATCTACAGCTACTCCACAGCTTTCTGCATGCACCTTCAACCAATGTATCCACGATTCTCCCAAAATCCAAACAAAATCCAAACAATCTGTTTTCTGAAACACACAGCCATAGCTATCTTTTGTTCTCTCAGCAAAAAGAGTATCTGAGAAACTCTCTCCTGGCACAACACACACACTAAACTTTCCTGACCAATCCCTTTCAGTGCTTATTCTCATTTGCATGGCTTCTGAACCCAAAAATCCCCGGATGTAACTCCCGATGTCCGCAAACTACCGCCATGTCTGCGGACATATCGTAACATGAACAGCCCTTCTACCATTTCCACTTCACTCTCTCTGCCATTCACTCATTGGATGTAGCTAAAAAATCACATGACCATGCACCAATCACTTTCAAGACCTCTAGATCTAACTGCATCATCATAGATCAGCACTGCAAATGTACTGTGAATCTCTCTGAGAACAAGTGTCATATCATTGGAAAGCCCCATCTACCAGAAATACTGTACAAGTCTCCAAGATTTCTACTTGCAGCTCAATGCATATCCATATGCATGAACACAAACTTCAGGTATGCATATTTTCTGTACAGTTGATGAACACATTTTCAAACAGACTTTTAGTTTGTGTAATCTGTAAAATTAATTTACTGTATTTTTTCAATATCCTAAAATCAACTATCACTTATAAACCTTTATACTATTTACTTTCTTTATACACACACACTCAAATCATGTTAAAGTAACATTTTTTAAATGAAATATATAGACTACATATATTCAAACAAAATTGCATGCAAGCACAATCTATGTTTAAATCTTTAAAAAAATACTTAAACAATTTCATTTTTTTGTTTTATTTATTTATTTACTTAATTACTTTAATTTAGACATGACATTGAGGCGCTATTACCTAGAGCAGCTTACTTACAGAAATAGTAGTATTCACTGGTATATTATAAATTTCACAAGACATAGGGCCTGATCACGACCTTGGCGGTAACCCTTAAATCCGGCGGTAGCGCTATTACCGCCGGATTTAAGGGTCCGCCGAATCAGGGCTTCGGCGGATTTCGCCCCAGCTCTTGCTGGGGGGAAATCCGCCGAAAATTTGCGCTATTACCGCCAGCGGGAAATCCGCCGGCGGTAAGTGCGCGAATTTTCCCCATTGAGCCCAATGGGGAATGGGGCATTCCCGAATGGGCTCAATAGGGAATGGGGACTTCCAAGTCCGCCCAACTCGTGATCCAGCGCTATTAGCGCCGGGGGCTATGGTGGTCGTGCTAATAGCCCCCGCGCTAATAGCGTTAGCGTTACCGCCGAGGTCGTGATCAGGCCCATAGTAAAGATATTTTTTTTTTGGCTACATTTAGTCATTCAATACAATTTGTTCATTAAGAACATATCATATGTACTGAACTGATGCAATGTATCTTGTGTAAATAAATTAGTTTAATGGTTTAAAAGAAGGTACTGAGGATTTCAATTAAAAAAATCAATATCTAAATTAAAAACTGCGCTGTATACAAACAAAGTTACTAATTTGAAGCTTTTACAATTGCAGTGAAGACCAGTCTACTGAAAAGAAGCAGCCGATTCGAAGAACAAAGAAGAACTAAGAAGTTACCTGTTAATTTAAGAAAAGTAAGTAGAATATCACCATAATATTTGTATTATTAATCAAACATTATATAACATTAATACAAGCTATTTTGGTGCCTAAAAATAGAGATTGTGTACCATTTTGTCCAAAAATCTCCATGTCTTAAACAGCGTTTTTACAGCCAGAATGGCCCACAAATTCCTATTTTTGGACACACAAATTACCCAACTGAACTGCTACAATTTTCATATTATAGAACAAACAACTGTTTTAATTGTATACATTAGATTTACTATGTGTACTTTTCCACACCAGTAGCTTACTTTTCTTTTGTCATCTTAGTAACACATAAATTCAAGAATACCTATCCCTACTAGTTGTAGTTCCCAATGCACAATCACACACCATTACATACATCTTTATCATCTTACTCAAACACTCATGCACACAGCACACATACATTCCAGAACACCCTAACTCATATCTTCTTTATTTTTTTCAACAGACCCTAAAGAATGCCTACCAAAAGTCAAGTCCGTAGAAAGAAACGCAAAAGTAGAGCAAATGAAAATAAAAGTGTCCAACATAAGCATCCATCTCTAGCAGAATTTGTAAAAAAAAGTTGAAACAAAACAGCTAATACAGTCATTTAGTGAAACACAAGAAGTTTCAAGTACAAAAACTTTGCCCCCTCTATCAAAATGTAAAACAAACCAAAAAACAATTAACAGAAAATCAGCTATCACTACAGATAAAACTACTTCTTCAAATTTTAATATAGTGCAAAGTAAGCATACCAAGAAAAGTATTTTAGCCAAAATGTACTTCAAAATCTTATAAAAACAGGAGAGAAATCAGGTTCAATGCTTAAAACCTATCGTAGGAAATTAATCTTAGAAGCGTTGATGGACAGTGCAATTCTTCTGAAAAGAAAGTTATTTATTTTATTGTTAAACAAAATGAAACCACTAACAAAACTAATAACTAAATTACAAAAAAGACTTCTCAATAAGCGAAATGTCAACAGAAAGAACTTCTTAAGTATCTGCGGGGGTGAATGGAATCACACTACGAGCACAGAACCATATTTTAATGAAGAAGCGTACAAATAAAAGCAAACAAATCCAATTGCCATACATAGCAGTGGTCGAGGTTATGAAAAAATGAATAATACCATAATGGAACAAGAAGTACTCCTTACAAAAATATGCCCTGAAAACTTAGAGTTACCCCTCCATTCAACTGAATCAGAACATCTAGTGTACAAATGGCCATGCACGTCAATGTGTAACATTCCCAAACAATGTTTCAAATCTTTACGCCAATTCCTCAATAAATATGTAAAAAGCAAAGACAAAATCAAAATTACATTACTGCAAAATTTGGATACCTGTCCAGTGCGGAAGTACACAGGACTACAAGGACATTCATTGGCCTGCATTACAGGACCTACTTGTAAAACCACTTTCCATGATATCAAAAGGATATCAACACATCATTCAACTACAAGAAATCTAGTCTATAAACTGTACTATGCTAAAAGTCCTGCTTTAGCACTAGCAAAGTTAAATAACATCCTTCTACATGGTACAGCAAAAGACCTACTTGAAGAAATTCACTATATCCAGCAAAAATATTTTGGAAGTGAAATCCATTTACAGAATGAAATAGCTTTAAACCAATTAAGCAACAATTCTACACATGGCAACTTTTTGCTAAACACATACAAAAAAGAAATACTAAAATTTAAAAGTACATCAGCTGAAGTACCAAACCATGTATGTGTATGTTGTCGTAGAACTTTTTATAAAAGTAACACAAAAACTGTAGACCTATCATACAAAATAGAAGACAATGACGATTCTAAATTGTTTTCAATTAGCTCTCTACCTTGTAGCAGAAAACAAATACGTAATAACTAAGCCCATAATACTTTGCAGTTACTGCACTACAAAACTTGACAACAACCAAACTCCTTCACGTGCTATCACAAATAATTTGGAATTATACCCAGTACCAAAACCCCTACAACAAATTAATGTATATGAGAGCATCATAATTCAAACAGTACACCCATTTCAAGCAATAATACGCCTTCAACCAAAAACAGCAAAATTACCTCCTTCTGAATTGGTAAAAGGCATTCGTGGAAAAGTAGTTTATTTACCACTAGATCTAAAAGAAAATGTGCATACTCTAGGAGTGCAACGTCCAATGCAGCAATCTTTAATTATCTTAGTAAATGGAGTACCTACAAAAGACAAAAAAATATTGCAACAGCTGGTAGATTTATATAAAGTTAGACAAGCCTTCCAATATCTTAAAGAGAATAATGAATATTACAAAGAAATTAATATTGAAGAAAACTTGAAAGATGCAACTGAAATAATTCAAGAAACACAAGAAGTTGGTTAATTTGAGCTACTAGATCCTGCTACAATATGAAATACTTTAGACCATTATACAATTCATCCTTTGCACTGTAATGACACCGTAGAAGATGCACTGGAAACTTACCAAATGTGTCAAACAAAAGGATCGCCAATCAGCATATGGGAAAAAAGTATAGAAGCATGTGCTTTTCCTCTACTCTTTCCTACTGGCAAAGGAGGAAGGTATGATGATAGACCCAAATATCACCTTCAGAATACCGCTCATTACGGATGTATTCTGAAGATCCCAGATTTAGACAAAATGTGGAATACATATTCCACCTACTCTTTAATAGTGAACTAGCAACTTTATGTTACGGAGTTGCACACATATTAAAATCAGGATCACACTTTCAAAATATGACAGCTACACAATTATGTGAAAAAGTGCAACAAAATGATGAGGTTTTACAATCAAATATTAGAAAATCTATTAGCAAATATGCGTGGTATTAAAGAGTACTGGTTTCAACGTCATGAAGATGTACGTTGTATGATCAGAAACCTTGGCCCACCCACTTGGTTTGTTACATTAAGTTGTGCAGAATATGCATGGGAGGATTTACATGATTTCCTACGCATATCAAATATAAACAAAACAAACATAGATATACTAACACCTGGAGAACTTTGTTCTTTGGATCCTGTTAATGTTTCAAGATATTTTCACCAACGCTTCATTGCTATGCTATATTTTATTTGTAATAAAACTGTTCCTCCCCTCGGCGAAGTCCAACACTTCTTTTGGAGAAAAGAATACCAAGCCAGAGGAGCACCACATATCCACATGCTTTTATGGATTAAAGATGCTCCTAAATTTGGTCAAGACAGTGATGCCGCTGTTTTACAGTTTATCGAAAAATATGTCACTTGTGAAATTCCATCAGAAGCCACAAATAGTGATCTTCATGCACACATTTTACAATTTCAAAGACACAAATGTGGAAAATATTGTCATCGCAAATACAAAAACAAAGGGAAATACTACACCAAATGCTGATTTGGTTTCCCTAGACCAGTTACAAATGCAGGTCAAGTAAACAACCTCATGTCTTCAGTTAGACATAGTGTTAAAGGTAAGTCACCTAAAAATACATATTACATAAAAAGAAAAGAAGAAGAAAAATATATCAATGAATATAATGCAATCATTGCCCACTTATGGAATGCAAACATAGATGTGCAGTACATTGCAGACAATTCTACTGCAGTTGCACGATATGTCACAGCATACTTAACTAAAGCAGAAAAGACACAGCTCCAAGACCTCTGGAATGACCTGTCATCAGATAAAACAGTATCTCAGAAATTATACAGCTTGGGCATAAAAATGCTCACCTATAGAGAATGTGGATCATACGAAGCATCTGATCGTTTAACTGGTACTGCATTGTATGGTAAATCTGAAAATATAGTATGGCTAAGTCTTGGTCCAGCTAAATCTAGAAAAAGAGTTCTAAAATCATATGAAGATATAGAAACAATAGCCAAACATGATCCCAACAGCCAAGACATTTTAAAAAACAATTTATTGGACACATACTACCCAAACAGAACTAATACTTTGGAAAACATGTGTCTATACCACATAGCCCAAAACTACACATACAAAAATAATATGAAACCTGATGAAAAAAAGGTAAATATAGAGTGACAAACTGTGAAGGCAGCTTAGTTAAACTCACTAAACCAAATTTAATTAATCATATCAAATTGTCATTAAAGACTCCTCAACATAAAGAAGTATATTACATGTCCCTGCTACAACTCTTCAAACCATGGAGAAATGAAGAACAATTACTAGATATCTATGACTCATATGAGGATGCTTTCAAAGCAAATGAAAGCACTATAACTGATGTAAACTTTACACAGTACAAAACAATGTTGCACAATGAACAGCAACACGAAGAAGAACTCCAAGCCCAACTAGATAAGGACACTCCTGACAGTAGTCAACCTTCTGTAACAGGAAGCCAAAAACCACTGAGAGAACCACTAATAATAAATGAGGCAGAATTAGCTATGATAGAAGTAGAAAACACCATGTGTCAGTATAAAGATAAGGAAGACTTAACTATACTACAATACAATAAAAACTAAACAATGAGCAACGTAGCATTTTTCAAGAAGTAACAAAACAAATTGCAAATGATGTAAAACATGAAAATAAAGAATGTTCCTGCCATAATTATAAACCTATACTACTGTACCTCAGTGGTGAAGCTGGTTCTGGCAAAACATTCCTAATCAAAATCATTAGTAAGTTCCTTCAACAATTGACAAACAACAAACTGTTAGCTGTTGTCACTGCCCCCACAGGTTTAGCTGCCTACAACATAGGTGGTGTTACATTACACCGATTACTACTATTACCAGTAGAACACCAGAACAAATTAGACTATTACACACTTTCTGCAGAAGCTGCAATGGAATTACGCAGAGTATTGAAACAAATGAAAATGCTACTAATAGATGAAGTGAGCATGGTCTCCAACCTGATGTTAGCTTTGATCCACCTCAGATTACAAGAAGTACTCAAAACAGACTATGAAGAGCTCTTTGCAGGAAAACACATTATTGTTTTTGGTGATCTGCTTCAATTAACACCAGTAAAAGGTGAGCCTATTTATAAAACATTAGGACACAAACTCTGCCGTAAAACTGTTGGCAGCATTGGAAATGTCAACCTTTGGCAAAATTTCCAATACAGAGAATTAACAGAAAACATGTGGCAATCTGCAGATCTCACTTATGCCAACATTTTAAAAAGTATCAGAGTTGGTATACTTTCTAAAGAAGCAGAAGGAATATTGAAAAACCGGCACATTAATGCACTTTATGGCGATAATGCATGTGCTACAGATGTTATGGAACAATTAGCCCACAAAAATGTCAATTGTATGGCCTTAATGCCAACTCTTGCAAGCTGTTTCAAATTCAATGAAATCGTGCTAAGTAAAGAAATGTAACCAATCATGGAAATTAGCGCCACAGACAAACTAGATGTACATGATATGACACTACCCATGTGTGACCAAGCCACAACAAGACTAAATAGTTTAGAAAAATCAATCTCAAACACAGCAGGCTTAGAAAACATATTAAAATTATCCTTAAATTGCAGAGTAATGCTTAAACGTAACCTTGACGTGGACCAAGCACTAGTTAATGGAGCACTGGGTGCAGTCGTTGGCTTTCAAACATACCCACGTGACAACAAAATTCAGTTTGTCAATATACTCTTTGACAAACTTTCAGAAGTAAAAAGGATAGGACGCTCAACAGCTAGATTCCTTCTCTTCAAAGATATGTATGTACGCAGAGAACAATTTTCTCTAACTCTTGCATACGCAGTCACGATTCATAAATCACAGGGTCTTACCCTAGACAAAGCAATGATAGATATTGGTAACACAGTCTTTAAAGAAGGCATGAGCTATGTAGCACTATCACGCTTACGTACACTTGACGGTCTATTTCTAATCAACTTTGATGCAAGTAAAATAAACGCATATATTCCTTGCATTTTAGAATACAATAGACTTCGCTCACTATACACCCACCACCTAAACACATATTCTGTTCCACAAAAAGTAAAACGTTATAAAAGAAAAATAAATCAAACAGAAATGCAACAGGACGTCACTGCAAATTCTCCAAAGAGAGTAAAAGAAGCTAATACTTCATCAAGTATCACAAGCAAAAAAGAATCAATTAGGGAAAGTAAACCAAGTACTTCTTTAAAGAAGGAAGACAAACTCCAAAAAAGCAGTTAGATACAGAACTACCTGGACCATTTAAATTCTCAAATATAGTTGGTGTAAGTTGCTACGCAAATGTAGCAATGAATATTCTATTTGAATTACCACCAATTGTTGACAACATTTACTTACACAGTACAGACCCATTGTGTTTGCAAATGTTAGTACTTCACAGAAACGCAGCAAACAATCCTGACAACATGTATAGTGTTTTTGGAATAAGACAACAATTGGACCACTGTGCTGGAATGGTGAAATTCACTATAAATTCACAGGAAGATCCACAAGAATTTCTAATGTACTTACTACAACTACTGGAAAACAAAAACATACCTATAAATGAAATCTTTCAGATTTCATACATGTGGAAACACACATGCACTCTCTGCAACAATGTGACGCAAGAAGAAATCCCCAATGTACGCTTCATATATATATATCAATACCAAATTGTGAATCCATTCCATTTCAGCGACTTGTACAAAATGCAAACCATGGCAGATTATGCTCTACCTGCAATTCAGATAATCGCTCCACGTTAGTAATACAAACACATAGTAAATACATAACACTAATGCTTCTACGTTACAATGCAGATGGTACCAAAAACAACTGCAAGCTGACTGGATTCACACATGGTCAAATATCACTTGGTAAGAAAACCTTCACAACAATAGCTATAATCTACCACGCAGGAGCCACAACCAGTTCAGGGCACTACACTGCATATATAAAGAAATGTGGATGGTTTGAATGTAATGATAGTACCATTACTCTAAAGCAGAGATTACCAGGACATCTTACAAATGCTTATTTGATGTTCTTAAAACCAAAATTTGATAACTAAACTGTATTTAAACCCTAAGTAAACTTGTGCTAAAAAATATAAACTGTTAGAATACTCCAAAAGCTATCTAACTGCTCAAAGATTCTACAACAACTAATCAGATAAATGAATACCACTAAATTAGACCACAAAATATACAGTTAGAATACGCCAATTGGTATCTAACTGTCCCAAAATTTAACAATATCCAAATAGATAAATCAATACCACTAAAATATATATAAAAAAATAGACAGTTAGAATACGCCAATTGGTATCTAACTGCTCCAAAATGTTATAATATCAAAACAAATAAATAATATGTTACTGCTCCAAAAAAATACAACAAGCTAAAGTATTAAGCATTAGCCAGAAACAACAAGTGAACACTGAAAACAAACAAACAAATAAACTGTAGCATAACAGAAAAAGTTTTTTTTTTTAATCCAACATGGATTGTTTTTTCTCCCACAGACCCAATGATTTTAGCAACAAATACAGAAACTGAGCAAATTGCAAAGTACTCTGATTTGTAATCTACTAAATATGAGGTTAAAAAAAAAGTATATTGATTATACAATGTAATAAGTCATTACAAAATATTAATACTAACATGCTATTTTCTTTTATCACAGAAATGAACAAGAAAAACATGGACTCCCGTTACTAGACCAAACAGTAAGTATACAATAATAAGGAGAACCATAGCAGCATATCACATCCATAGTATCTAATACCTTTGTTCCTTATACATTTGTTTTTCACCCAAAGTTATAAGCAAATATGAATGTGATATGCTGCGGTGGTTGTTGCCGGGGCATAGAGTCTTGGGTGCATGGCCAATGGCCATGCACCCAAGACTCTATGCCCTGGCAACAACCATCGCAGCATATCACATCCATAGAGTCAAACATTTCAACTATGGTCTATGGAAACTTTTAATGTCCGCGGACATTATGAGTCTTCTTAGAACACTTTCAACTTGCCAGCGAACAATATGGACAGCGTTTTCAGGACACCCCCTACGAACATTTCAGAACAACGCGATAGTTCTTAGAACACTTTCCACATCACAACAAACAATACGGACAGTGTCCTCAGGACACCCCCATTTTGTTTATTTGCGAACATTTCAGGACAATGCGAGTGTTCTTAGAAAACATTCAACTTGCCAGCGAACAATACGGACTACGCCTTCAGGACTCCCCCTACGAACATTCCAGGACACCACAAGTGTTCTTAGAAACGTCTTCAGAACACACCCATTTTGTTTATTTGCGAACATTTCAGGACACCGCAAGTGTTCTTAGAACACATTCAACTTGACAACGAACAATACGGACGGTGTCCTCAGAACACCCCCATTTCGTTTATTTGCGAACATTTCAGGACACCATGAGTGTTCTAAGAACACATTCAACTTGACAGAGAACAATACGGACAGCGTCCTCAGGAAACCCCCATTTTGTTTATTTGCAAACATTTCAGGACAATGCGAGTGTTCTTAGAACACATTCAACTTGCCAGTGAACAATACGGACTACGCCTTCAGGACACCCCCTACGAACATTCCAGGAAACTGCGATTGTTCTTAGAACACATTCAACTTGACAGAGAACAATACGACAGCGTCCTCAGAACACCCCAGACGAACATTCCCCAGACACCGCAACTGTCTTAGAGGCGTCTTCAGAACACCACCATCTTGTTTATTTGCGAACATTTCAGGACACTGCGAGTGTTCTTAGAACACATTCAACTTGACAACGAACAATAGGGACAGTGACCTCAGAACACACCATGAGTGTTCTAAGAACACATTCAACTTGCCAGCGAACAATACGGACTATGCCTTCAGGACACCCCCTACGAACATTCCAGGACACTGGGAGTGTTCTTAGAAACGTCTTCAGAACACCTCCATTTTGTTTATTTGCGAACATTTCAGGACACCGCAAGTGTTCTTAGAACACATTCAACTTGACAGAGAACAATACGGACAGCGTCCTCAGGACACCCCCTACGAACATTCCCCGGACACCGCGAGTGTTCTTAGAAGCGTCTTCAGAACACCACCATCTTGTTTATTTGCGAACATTTCAGGACACCGCGTGTGTTCTTAGAACACATTCAACTTGACAACGAACAATACGGACAGTGTCCTCAGAACACCCCCATTTCGTTTATTTGCGAACATTTCAGGACACCATGAGTGTTCTAAGAACACATTCAACTTGCCAGCGAACAATACGGACTACGCCTTCAGGACACACCCTACGAACATTCCAGGACACCGGGAGTGTTCTTAGAAACGTCTTCGGAACACCTCCATTTTGTTTATTTGCGAACATTTCAGGACACCGCGAGTGTTCTTAGAACACATTCAACTTGACAGAGAACAATACGGACAGCGTCCTCAGGACACCCCCTATGAACATTCCCCGGACACCGCAAGTGTTCTTAGAAGCGTCTTCAGAACACCACCGTCTTCTTTATTTGCGAACATTTCAGCACACCGCGAGTGTTCTTAAAACACATTCAACTTGACAACGAACAATGCGGACAGTGTCCTCAGAACACCCCCATTTCGTTTATTTGCGAACATTTCAGGACACCATGAGTGTTCTAAGAACACATTCAACTTGACAGAGAACAATACGGACAGCGTCCTCAGGACACCCCCATTTTGTTTATTTGCGAACATTTCAGGACACCGCGAGTGTTCTTATAACACATTCAACTTGACAGAGAACAATAGGGACAGCGTCCTCAGGACACTCCCATTTTGTTTATTTGCAAACATTTCAGGACAACGCGAGTGTTCTTAGAACACATTCAACTTGTCAGCCACAACCCCATTCATATTTGCGAACATTTCAGGACACAGCGAGTGTTCGACAATGTCTTCAGAACACCCCCATTTTGTGTATTTGCAAACAATTCAGGACACCGCGAGTGTTCTTAGAACATATTCAACTTGACAACGAACAATACAGACAGCGTCCTCAGGACACCCCCATTTTGTTTATTTGCGAACATTTCAGGACACTGCAAGTGTTCTTAGAACAGTTTCAGTTTGCTTGCGAACAAAAGGGACACAAATTGAGTCCTCAGAACACCCCCCATTCAGTTTATTTAGAACATTTCAGAACACCTGTGATGTCCGCAGACAAATCAAACACAAAAATAAAGTCTAACACATAAAAAACACAACTTTCATCCTATCTCATACACTCCCACCCTCCCCAAACACTCCCACACACCAACACACTCTACTAAATACAAATTTTGAACAAAGTTTCACCGCCCTGTCCGCGGACGACCGTGAATCCAAGATGGTGGGCGCTACCAAAAATCTGACGCGCTTCACGCTCCACGCCGTCCAATCAGCGAACACGTTGCATGTCGGCGAACATCACGCAAGCCGATTGGCCAATCAGGACACTGTCCGCGGAGCGAACAGGGAAGTCCGTCCGCGGACTGAACACAGATATCACTAATTTTACCTACTTTTTGGTCATTTTTTTAAAAACTACTGGATGGATTTTCACCAAATTTACAAAAGCACGCTTTCGGGACCAAGCCGCTGCTCCTGGTCCAAAATTTGGTGAAAACCCGTCCAGCGGTTTGGGCTGTAGACACGAGCAAATACATTTTCCCATTCAGTCTATGGGAAAAAAAAAGTTTTGCGACCCCCCCCTATAACTTTGCCACCCCTGGACGAATCCTTCCTGACCCAAATACTTTTTTTGCAAAGTTTGGTGATGATCCGTCCAGGGAGAGCAAAGTTATAAGCCGCCCATAAAGTGCTCTTCCTATGGAAACACCAACTTAACCATAACTACATGGCCACTAACGTGGCCATGTAATTGCAATCCCACAAGCTCAGAGGGCGATGTTTTCAATGACCTGGTGACAAATCAAATAGACCAGTTATTAGGAAAGTGCCATGACATTGAAATAATAATTTGTGGATACTTAAATGTATCATGTCTTGAAGAAGATTGGAATAAGAGGAAGGAGAGGAGATGTCAGAATACAAGATAAATCCTTCGCGGAAAGCTATGAATGGAGGAAATGGAACAGCGAACAATACACAGATTAAATGGAAACATTATAGGTGACATACCTCCAAGGCCAACATGGTCAAATGGCCAAAGCAATGCAACACTCAATGACATTTTTGTTTCTGAAAATGTTTTACCAAGAATAACAGAACTAAAGGTCATGAGTGATAGTCACAGCAATCACAATCCGGTCATTGTCACGATAGTAGATCAAAGAAAATCAATTAAAACTTGTTACACAGCAGTGTTAGAATTGGAAAATGGAAGAAATCAGCTTAGAATAAAACCCAAAGATATTCCATGCCTCATAATAGGACTAAACAAGTGGCAAACCAATGAACCAGGTTCGGTAGAATGCAGACAAACATTGAAAGGATTCAAAGAAACGTATGGTAAATCTGCCAAACCACAATTCAAACCACTTCGACATAGATGTATCTAAAGAAAAGAAGCAGTTAAGGAAAGATATTTGTGCTCTACAAACATCAAACCAATTAAATAAAAAAGAACTAATATGACAAAGGAAACAGCAAAATAAGAACTGGCAAATATCACATAAGTCATTATTATGCCAAAAGATGCTGAACACATGATGAGAGTCATGAGTAGTTCAAATAGTCATAACCTACGGAAGTTGATAAATGAAAAGAACAGAAATAATAATGCATGTTTAATTAATCCTATTGCAGAAAGCACTTGGATTTCGCAATTCGAAAAATGTATTCGATGGCGACAACAACAGTCATAAAAGAATATTCGAAGACCAAACCATAACGGCTCCTTGGAACCTGGAGTTCATCAGAGCGGTCATCAAGACCATCATTAACAAAGCAAGCACATCAAGAGCAGCAGGGCCTGATGGCCTCTCTAATGTGGTTCTGAAAGATGACCCAGATAAGTGGTCAGAATACTGCCAGATGCTCTTGTAGAGAATAGCCAAAGAAGGCAGAATACCCACATTGTTGAAAGATGCAATCATAGTGCCTATTTTGAAAAAGGGTGACATACTCCAACCAGAAAATTACTGGCCAATCGCTTTGCTCGACTGTGTGGGAAAATGCATTCCCACCTTGTTGCTAAACCGTCTGAAGAGCTGGATCAAAGAAACAAAATTGTATGACATCAGACAGTCTGGCTTTGTGGAACAAGTCGGATGTAGTCTTAATCTATTCTTAATAAGTATCTTAAAAAAAGAGCTTTAAGAAACAAGCACAAAATTTATATGGCCAATATCGATCTACAGCAGGCCTTTAAAAGCATCGACCGAAGTAAGCTATGGCTAAAACTAGAGCAAAAAGGTTGTCGTTGTGACTTATTAAAAGCAATAAAAAAACTCTATTTGGGTACCACAATGCAAGTGAAACTTGACCGACGGGGGACGTTAGCGAACAAAATCATGACAAAAAAGGCCTAGAGCAAGGTTGTCCTTTAGCTGCCACACTATTCTGTTTCTATATAGAAGATTTGCAGACGATACCTGAAAAAAGGGGTTCCTTTCCTCCATAAATAAACGGCAATGAGGTTGGCAGACTCCTTTATGCCGATGATATAATATTATTAGATCAGACCAAGATCGGATTACAGAGATTTCTAAATAAGTTATGAGAATACGTACATAAGAAACTTCTGAAAATAAATCCCACAAAATCAGACATTATGGTATTAGGGGATAATAGACAGAATACGAACAAAAAAGAAATTTGGAATTTAAATGGAAACAATCTAGAACCAGTAAAAGAACTGAAATATCTAGGAGTGCAGCTAAGTACAGTAAAGAGAGAAAAAGCCTGGATAGAAGCATTAACGACAAAAGCAAAATGCACAGGGGTAAGCCATAAATCGGAGATATGAGAAATTCATCTTATATCCAATTACTTCTTTCTATAAACAGAAAGTTGCACTGGCCCTTATAATTGGAGGCAAAACGTGCCTGCAATTAAAACCAGAGGTGTGGAATAGACTAGAAGGATATTTTTGGAGGTCAATTCTACATCTATCTAAATCCAGAACTGGAGTTGATCTCCCTAAATGCACAAGTCATATGGAACTGATGTTGTATAGGAAAGCAACTCTCGAAGAGTGTCCCCCACAATTCGAGGGGCTTGGCCTGTACAAATCAGGAAACAAAGAAAGTGTCCTTGATAATTGGAAATGTGAATGCGACTTGATCTTAGCAAATCTTGGAACTACCATAGACACTCTCAATAGAAATCCACTAAGTAAAGAAGATACTCTGGGCGGAAGATTGGGGAACATCCGAACAAGTCAGAACAAATTCTCAGACACACACTCGTTGAAATCAAATTGGGGGTTATTGAATGTTACTCCTGACTATTTGATAACATTTCTGCATCAGAAACAAAGAGGATTGTGATTACGATTAAGACTGAATGTATTACACAATGAAACTACGCTACAAAGATACAGAAGATATCAGGATGGACATGATTGCCGTCTTTACAATCATAATAGTGAAACTCTTAAACATCTGGTTTTATTCTGTCCAAAATTATCAGATGTTTGAGATATCTATCTACGTGAACAAATGCACATTCTCTTGGTTCAGAGGCACACAAATGGTGGGAACTCATTTATGAATGCAGAAACCAAAGACTAAACTTTGCAACAGTCAAATTCCTGGAACTAACATTAAAGAAACTGGGAGAAAAAAAAGTGAACTGTCTGATAACAGACTAAACTAGTTGAATAAGAAGTTAGTTACATAATGAATGACAAAGAAATGTAGAGTAATGTAATGTGAAATTAACTGTGTTTTTAAAAGTGGAATGGAAATAGTGAAAAGTTTGTAATAAACTAAATACATTAATAAAACAAAAAGAATATATGGCCATTTATGGAGAAGCATTGTATTATTTTCTCTTTCTTGTAATTACTTTGTGGCAGACGTCCCCTGGTACATTGTGGAGGCCCCTGCGAGATCCTCACTTACCTCAGTGATCTGAGGGTGTTGTTGTCACACTCATGGGGGCACGAGGAATATGGGATGCCTGGTGCCGAGCCCCATCTGCGCTCTAAGGGAGATGCAGGCTGTGGGGGAAGACTCAGCGTTGAGAATACTCGAAGATCTCTGGAACATGTGAGTGTACCCTTGCATGAATGTGCTGTGCATGCTTGTAGGCAGCAGGGATTTTATGTATAGGGCACATCCTAATGGGGAGAGTGCGATCAGCCATAGTAGTCATAGATATTCCACCCCCTCCGATAGGAAGAGGGTTTGTGGCAGACACATCTATTGTAGAATAGATGATTGCGTAGATGGTGGCAGACTTCCTTTAGAGCGAGCAGTGTGTAGTGCAGGCGATTTTATAGTTGTGTCATTTCTTTTTTATGTGTTTATTGTAGGGATTGGGATAAGAGTTTATTAATTGATGAAGACTATGTGCATTATACTGGAAATATTGTGGTATATTGTGTTGGTCGAGGTGGAAGGACTAGCATGAGATTGTCGTTGTTAATAGTGTAGTGTTTAGTGATTGTTGGGCGGCCCGAGGAGGAGGGGCTAGGTAGTTGTAGAATAAGATAGATTAGTTGGTACATAGAATTGTGAGAGCCTATGGAGAGGGCCATTACATTTTGTTTGGAATAATTGTGTGGGCCTAGGGAGAGGGCCATTGAGTTTTGTTTGTGTGTGATTGAGTTTGAGGTTGAAGGTGTGGATTTGGGAGAGATGAAGGGGATATGAGGTTAGGTGAGAAGTGTGTGTGTGTGGTGAGCACTGTAATGTTTATTTTTTGTTAATAATTTGGAGACTTGGAAAAGTGTAGCAATTGTGATAAGCACTTTGTATTAAATTTGGGAGGGAAGTTAAATTGCATGAGGGAGGTGGGAGTCACTATCGACTTTGGTAAGTGAGTCAGAGTGGACATATGCAGGAAAGATGGGGTTGATTGGGATTATGGACACACCCCTGGAGCATCTTTGTACTGAATTTCCCCAACAGAGAGACACATTATTAAAGTACCATTTTCAACGGTGTAGAATGGCCAGAAGAAGGAACGCTCAATAGCGATATAATAGAAAACATGTTTTCATATTTATTGGGGACAAATAAAGGCATATTTTGAGGAGCAGTCAAACATTTTAGGCTTATTGAAGATGTATAAAGAGAAATGTATAATCCCACTGCACCATCCCCTCCCTATCAGCTGTACCTGATCTTGAAGCCTGCGGTGGGGTACACAAATCCACGTGTGTCCCTAAAAAGATACAAGTCAGAAAAGAGGAAGTTAAAGCCAGAGGATAGGAGCACTGCTACAGAGAAAACAGAAGCAAGTAACAAGAAGTACATAGCTGACATAAAAAAAAGTGCACAGCAGCAATTAGAACCAGTGTTCAAGGCAGCAGAGGATAAGATAGAGAGGGCAGTCCACAAAAGAATGGACCAGAGAGGGTCGGCGAGAATGCCAGGTGTCTGGACGTCCAGAAAGATAATGTTTAAATTAGACAAACAGACCCTGGAAGAAGAGGAGGAGGCCTCCACAGGGTCCAAAGTTGGCCCCTGATAATACCAATGGACATGGGGGAGCAGGGGAAAGAAAGGGAGGATGTGGGTTGAAGAGGAATCGTACAAGGACAGAGAATGGAAAGGGAGGCAGAGAGAAGAAGGAGGAGATGCAGAGAGAGAGAAAATGAGAAAGGGAGGGAGAAAGAATGGAAGACCAGCAGGGACTGGTCTCAGACGCTCAGGAGTAGGACGCGGATGATGGCGGTAGCCAGCACTGACAAGGGTGGGCCTCCCCAGTGCCACGGACACAGCTGCCCCTGTTGGAGAAGGACAGGGAAGGTGCACATTATGTACCATGGTAGAGCATGGACAGAGACAATTTGATGTTTAGCTTACAATCCCTTGTGGCAGGGGCAGGAACATTGATATATACTCTCGAGAAAGAGACAGCAGGGATTACCTTGGTGATCAGCAATATGAAAAGTCTATTTGCAGCCATATTGGGTGAATGGGGGCAAATTATTGGATATGACAGAGTTAAAGTGAGTAGGAACATTCGCAACAGTGCACCCTACATGAACTGCCACGCACACGTGTGGAAAGTATTGAGGACCATGTACCCAGATACATCAGAAATGCAGGTCATTCTGGCACACAACATGAAACCAGATGAAGACTCTGTAGAAAATATGCAACAGATACAAGAGATGTGGTCATTAGAGACATGACAATAATGGGACGTGAACTTACCAATATGTTATCACATACTGCTCAGGGGCCTCCCCACGGATGTACAGGCATCCCTAGAGAAGGTGGATGGGATTCTGGTGAAGGGGTGCCAATAGAAACATGGGGACCCAGGTATTTGTGCAACACATGCAGCAACAGATGCAACCCCCACAGCAACAGATGCAACCCATAGAGCAAGAGATGCAACCACAGCAGATGCCCTTCTCAGAGACAGTGCAGAATGTAGGACCCGCAGTTCCCCAGACACCACAGACAAGCACACAGAAGCAAGCGACAGTACCACAGAACATCTTACAGGCTCAAGCACAAATATACACAGTGGGACAGCACATTTTTATCACAGAACACAGTTCAACACTACACAGAGGTGACTGTTCTTGGAGGTAACCTGTTACAATTCCCTGGGCAAGGTCCAACTTCCCAATAGGCCAGCTCACAAAGGACTTGTGTTTTCCCAATCCTTTTAGTAACTGAAGTACCTGAAAAGCAACCTGGCACATGAGCGACCAAATCCTTTATTAAAGAGGGTGTCTCTCCCTTGTCAGACAAAGTAATGAACACACAGGGATATTCTGGGACTGTTATATTTATTCCTATCACAGAGGACTTGCCACTCCAACAGGCAAACAGCAAATTGTACTGTCCCTGTTGAATTTCGAAAGACTCACCCCATCAACATATTAGGTAGAAACATAAGGAGTAAATTAAATATGACAATTTCATTTTTGGAGATGGGCATTGTATGCTCAATGCCTGGCATTTTCTACGAGGGGTTCACAGCAGTCATACTAGCATGTTGTGCTCACAGCACCCTGCAACCTTCATCGTGCAACCCAGAGTATATTCCTTTTTGAGCTACAAGTATTGCTAGTGTGGGTAACCAGAATGAATGACAACATATTTCGATTGGCCACAGAGTTCTTGTTTAGACCAGCAGCCAAAGAAATTACACTTAAAAGTAGCACTAACAAGGAAGGACATGTTAATATTGTATGGGACAGATAAAGAACGTACAGAGTGGTGCACAGTACTATGTATTGACCCGGCATTAGGATTACTAGACTTGACAGATGAACACCCATTAAAGAGGATGAAGTGGAGAGGACATGGAATTCCAAATATGCATCCCATGTCAGGTGAATATAGAAGAGAGACAGAACCCCCAGAGGATGCAGTAAGGGAGCATGGAGGTTCTGTGGACGGGTGTGCCCCATGATGTAGGGTTAATTAAGGGAGCAGCGGCGGTCCACATGAAATTGAAGAAAGGGACACTATCACAAGAGGCAGATGAGGGCATATACAACACACTTCTTGCACTATGGCAACACAGCATTATAAAGATGTCAGAATCTCCATGCAATATGGCCATTTCACCTGTCAAGACATCAGAAAAGCAGAGCTTGGAGATGTATTCAAGATCCCGCTTTGAGCAATGCAATGTAGAGGTAGCAGAGTTCCTACTAGTACCGAACCCAGCCACCACATTGTGTAATATAAGCAGAGAAGTGATACATTATACAGTTAGTGATTTGAAGAATGCATTCTTCTCCATCCCATTGTACCTAGACTCACATGATCTTACTGCGCTTATGTATTGCTGGACCCGGTTCCAACACACTCACTTATCACAATTGTATTGCAAGTCACCTTTTGTGTTCATTACAGTGATTTAGATAGACCTAAGCAACTGGCAAATGCTCAGCAGCGTCAGTACATGGATGACCACCTGGTGTGCAGCATAACGGCGGACCACTGCAGGATGGATTCAGTGATACTCCTGACATTATTGGCAGAGAAGTGATACAAGGTGGACAAGGAGAAATTACATTATTGCCAAATAGAAATGGTGACGTAGCACAGATAATATCAGTAGGTGGCAGGAGGATCACTCCAGAGAGGGTGGAAGCAATATATGGCATACCACAGCACCGCACAATCAAGTAGATGCAGCATTTCTTAGGCCTGTGCAATTATTACAGGGCCTAGCTCTTTGATTCCCTCATGTTTACGAAGCCCTTCCTGCAGAGGTGAAAAGAAGCACAGAAAGCAACATGCCCCATAATATGGACACCTGAAATTACTGACTTATTTCCAGAACTCAAGAAATCGTAAGCACACATACCAGTTTCAGAAACCCTAGATTACAAGAATAAATTTGATTTATTATCACATTCTGACAGCACAGAGATAATAGCTGTCCTCACTCAAAAGATACCATAATTACAGAAGCCCCTAGCATATTAAAGTGGTCTTCTAGAACCAGTAATGCAAGGCCCCTTCCCATGTGAACAGGCACTCATCGCATATGTGTTCGCAATCGAGAAATCAGCAACAATAACTATGGTCTGTGCAGTGACACTCTATGTGGAGCTTTCACTTTATCAGTATCAGTATGAAACAAAGTGTTCACTCTTCTAATCCTTATGATCTAAAAAAGACACTTGTTTGGTTGAAGTTGTTGACGATTCACTCACATCTTCAAATTCCTCTATTATTGCCTCTGCAGGGGCAGGGCGATATCTATCTTCTGACTCTCCACTGAAGATATCTGATTAGAAGCACTTTCCTGTCTTGGGTGTGTCTTGGGCAACATTTAACCCTAGTTTTATAGTACTCTTAGCAACTATAGACAATGTCAAATATATAGTCTAACATATCATGTCTGAACTTCCTCACTTTTTTACTTTCAAATTATTTTTCATGTTTAGAGTTTCGAGTTAGTGTCTTCAAAACATTTTGAAGGTGTTCTTTTGTTAGACAACATTCTATATTATATTTAATAATGTGAATTTCATCAGCTAGATTACTTACACAGTGAGAAAGTTCCTCAATATTCCTCAATGTTCAGGAGTATTAAATCAAGTGAGCAGTTGTTGAGAATTTGTCTCCAATGTTTCACAAACAATGGATTGTCCTTATATAGTGTAGGTTCAAGTGAAACCGGTAGACCTCAGGGAATTTGCTGTGTGTGGTAATATTTTGCAAGCGTAGATGCATGATGTTTTAAATTAATCTCCCTGCGTATGTTCCTCTCCAGTTTTTTAGCAAGTTCTTGGGGTGTGTCAGATGTTCTAAATTCCACTCCCATTGTTTTACTTAGATCCATAATCCTACAAGCTCTGTCCTCAGTAAGACCTAATGTTTCTGCTTTGTTGGAGGTTAAAGCATCAATTTTAGGGAACAACATAATATGTCAACAATATCATAGGATACAAAAAGCTTTACATTAAATTAAACTATCAGTCCACTTAACTTAAAATGTGTAACTCAAAATCAAGAAAAAACAGGGAAGTAAGTGGGCACAACTAGTTTAGAAATTTTTATATATCCAGGTAGATGTAGAGGTAAAAAATGTATAATAGTAGATATTTGAATGGAGCTGGCTGTGACAAGTCTGGAGACACCCGGACTTCAAAATACACCAACAGCTAGATAAAATACTATATGAAAATCAACTGACAACCTCATCTTTATTATTTGCCAACCTTGAAGTACTCCTGTGATACCCTGATAAGAACTATATTTTTGAATGTCTTGACTGAATGCCCGGATCCGGGCCCTTTTTGGGAGCGGTTGTGTGACCTTGTATTCTTACTTGGTCTTTAGCTGTTGGTAACTCAAAATCAAGACCCAAAAGAACTAACACATGTTCTATGTGGGAGTTCACAGCATCTAGTTCCTAAGGTATATCAATAATATTTATAGAAATGTAAAACAGCTTCTTGTGCAAATGGGTGCCTCACTTTCTCCCTTGTTCCAAAGAAAAACTGATAACAAAGTAAAACCAATAAGACTTGTAAGATTATTGAGTAACCCAAATGCACTCTAATAGAGGAATCGAGGAATATATCTCGTCCATACCATTTCTAGAATTCGGAAAATTCAAACATAAGGTTAGACCACATTTAAGACAAAGTTTAAGATGAGAGAGATTTAACTAGCACAAATAGAATAAAATACATCAAAGTAAGATTCATAATATCTCATCACTCCAACTGAAATTCAAAAGGTATTTTGTTTCATATAAAACAAAGGAAGCATTTTGGATGCAGAAAAATAAATATTGTTCCTTGAAAATTTTACAAAAATAAATACAAGAGTTTATTTCACATGTGTTCGCCCAAATATGGCATACATTAATGGAATTGATCCATTGAAATTTTTTGCTGAAAAGGCTGCAAACCGTGTCCCACACCTCAAACCATCCCCTTCCTCCTAACACTAACAGACGTACTCCCCTCCCGATAAGAAGGGTTTCTTGATTTCCAGACCTCTTTTTGGCTTAGATCGAATAGAGGGAAATTGGTACACAACATGGGATTCATCACTTTCTGATGTAGTACATGAAGTTTTACATTTTCTTGGGGGTAAGCTATGATAGATTATTTATAACGCACTTAATACCCTGAGGTTTCTAAGCGCGGACCCGGGGATCAAACCTGTGTTGCTGTATGTCGTCTTGCTTATAAGGCAAGCACAGTACCTCTGAGCTATCCTCACGATCCATGTCAACATGAACACATGTGATTTGCATTTGTTTTGCCTGGTTGAGTTCTTCCAGTGCAATCATGTCAGCACAGGCAGTGGTTTTCTTTCTCCCTACTCCTTGGGAGCTTTGGGTGGAGGGTCTTGGACTCTAATAGGAAGATGGAATTTATGATTGGTTTCTCACATGGTGTACGCTGGCCCTGCTCCCAGCTCCAGCATCTGGCCCTTTCTCTTCCTCAGGGAACTAGTATATTTTCATAAGTTTTATTCACCAATAATTTCTTAAATAAGTCCTGTATCTGATAGGACAATTGTAAGGTAGTTACTCCTTGTTGTAGATGGAAGTGACAAAGACAAACTCTTTAGCGCTCCTGATCTCTTCCTAATTTCAAAATAATTGTATCAATAGGAGCACACCTAATTACTTGTCAGTACATAAAACAATTACAAAAACACTTTTAAATATTCCGGGTGCTGGGGAGGAATCTAAGCCCTGGCACTGGAGCCTGTATGAAACATGAACTAAGAAAAGTGTCTAAATTTAAAGACACTCCTGTCCCCTGCACACCATTAAAGCTGAAACAAATCAGTCAGTATACTACTTAGATTTTCGCAAATATATAATTAGATATTAAATAATACAACACAAGTAAGAAAATAGATTTAACAATTGAATATACACAAACAATATTAGACTTCACAAATGGCCATCATAAAAAGCAAAAGGGAAGAAGGCAATGTTCTTATGTTGAGATGAGATTTCAAGCTTTACGCGTTTCTGGGAAACTACCCTTCTTCAGGAGCAACAAAAATCTGTAAATGCATATATACACAAAATCATTAGTCACCTCCTAATGTAAAACACTCACAATTTCATTGAACAAATCATTACCAACAATTTCTTTAAACCTACTACAAAAAAACGTACTCTAGTCCTGTCCACACATAGCTAAAGGAAGAAGGAGGGGATATAGACCAACTAGTGCATAACTAGATGAAAATTGAGGGAAAACTCCTCATTAAGACCCCTGGGGGAAATAGTGTATAACAGATCGATCCAGAACATCTCCCTTTGTGCTAGAGTCCTTGTATAGTCACCACCTCTGAAAGGTTTCTTAACTACTTCCAGTATGTTAAATCTTAGCTGTGCCATGGTGTGCCTAGCCCTGGTGAAATGTCTTGCTACAGGGGATTTCTCATTCTTGCAGCGAATGTTCTATTTGTGCTCTGTCCATCTCTCACGGGCAGATCTGGCTGTCTGGCCAATGTACATGAGGCCACACGGGCACTTAATACTGTAGACCACCCCTGTAGTCCTACAGGCAGTGCTTTAAGTGGGGTAAGAAACTGAGGGGGGGCCCTCATTTGGGGGCGTGGCCTAAGACATGATGGGCGTGGCCCAATTGGTGGGCGGGGCCTAAATGCAACATGGTAAAACTGGTCGGGCCTACATTACGAAGTACATATTGTGTAGCAGACTGCTTGCTACATGGCTTAAAGTATAACAAATCAAAGCTCAAGGTGATTATTTATTGGACCCTTAACTGGGCCGTTGACAAAAGGATAGGTGTTGAGGTACATTAACAGGTGCATTCAAATGTGTAGACAATTAATTGACAATTTCCCAACTGGTCGGGCCTACATTACTAAGTACATATTGTGTAGCAGACTGCTTGCTACGTGGCTAAAAGTATAACAAATCAAAGCTCAAGGTGATTATGTATTGGACCCTTAACTGGGCCGTTGACAAAAGGATAGGTGTTGAAGTACATTAACAGGTGCATTCAAATGTGTAAACAATTAATTGACGATTTCCCAGAACCCCACATGATAATCTTCAAGGGAGTCCTTCTTTGCATGAGCTTGCTCGCAGTGTGTTTCCTCAGCTGTTCGTCTCCCTTTTGCCAGCTAGCTTTTGACAAAGGACAATGGCTTAAATGCTTTTACTGGAGGGCCATTAAGTTTCAGCCAGAAACATGAGGAAATAGTGGCCACATGGATGGATGCTCGGCTTGGCGAAGCAATTAAATTCATGGCGCTGAAGCTCCTTTCGCAATCTGCATTACTTGCGGGCAACGTTTCCATGCAAGCAACCAAAGCCCTAAATGCTTCAGGGCACCTTTAACCACCAAATTCCTTAAAATCCCTGAAGGCATGGATGGTGTCTCTGATTGGGAGTTGAAATTTCGTACACAGTCTCTGAATCTCATTTTCACCATAAAGTACAATGTCTTCATCATTCGGTAAATTCTTTGCATCCAAGACACTGAAACTGGCTACAAGTTCTTTATCCAAGTCTGGAGCACACCTTTTGGCAAGGTTAACTGAAAGGCTTTGATAAAATTGCCTTTCATTGAGAGACACAGAGTTTGCCCTTCCCTGGGAAATATGAACGCCCTTGAAGTGTCCACAATCAACTGCACTCTGAGCAGTAGAAGCAAACTCCCCCGGAGATTCTTTCATCGCAAAGAATCTCCGTACTTGCCCCACCAAGAGTCTGTGTGCATCCACAATTGTGATATCCCGGCTCTGAAGAGCCAGAGACAAGTCTTTCAGTTCTTGAAGGGCATCGCACATAAGCCCTAAATCTTTCAGAAAAGAGTTGGAGGTAAGCTTCTTAAGCAGACCATCATATTTGCTTCTGTCCCTTGTGGGTCTTGAGAGATCCTTAGCAGCTTCTCTGAAATGCTTACACAAAGCAGGGAAGCAGTTCCAAACAGCGTGAACCGTCCTATAACTTGATGCAACCCATCGTGTGTCCAGCATCTTCCCTATCTTCTGCACTGCAAACCCAGATCACTGGCAGCCATTTGTAGCTGTCTTGTGTTTTTTGGTGACATGCTGTATGTGGCATATAAAGAGTCCATGAACATTTTAAAATGATTGGCCCCACCAACATCATCAATAGTGTCTCCAACGGCCAGTTCAAGGCGGTGAGCTAGACAATGCCACGATAACACAAGATTTGGGAATTCCGCTCGCAATAATGTTATCACCCCCCCTTTGCTACCAAACATTACAGCTGCACCATCCGAACAAATAGCAATCCAGATCTCATGCAACAGGGTCCTTGTGATGCCAACATTCTCAAAATACCCCAGCAGAGCTTCCTTTATGGCCAAGGCATTTGTCTCTTGGAGCTCCACTAGACCAAAGAAAATGGTGACTGGTTTACAATGAGCCCCGAAAAGACCCCGCAGATAAATAATCAAAGTTGATTTGTTGCTGACAGTGGTGCTCTCGTCCACAAACACAGAAATCTTTGGCTTGTGTTCTCTGATATAACACACTAACTTCTTTTGCATTTCTGATGCAATATGTCTCACTATTTCTGTTGCAGTAACATTACTGCGCAACACACGACCCATTTCAACACCATTCACCTCCTGGAGGTCCACCAAATCAGGGTGATCTGTGAATGGCCGATTCTTTTTGGTCAAGTAGAAAACAGTGTGAAACACTCTGCATGTGCTTTCCAAATGTTTGCCACTGCTTTGCTGCATGACGTCTGTCAAGTGGTTATTTTTTCGCGCTGTTAGAATTTCTTGTGATGCCTTATGAGCACCACTTGACTTGTGCTCCATAATCTTCTTTCGGAGCTGCTTCTGCCTAGCATGTTTGCCAAAACCTGAAGGACCCACCTTTCCATCGGCCCATTCCATGCTTATGCGCAAACCTTGCCCACAGGAGTGCCGGGATAAGCCACCTGTTGCTTTCACTTCCCTACACACAGAGCATCCAATGTGGCCTGAAGCCAGAAAGATCCATTCATATTCCCCCTTAAAATAGCACCATTGCTGCACGCTCCAGCAATCAGGGGTTAGAAGAGGCTCTTCTGGCACAGGCTGCAGTGTAGCGGGAGATGCACTGGAGCTACTGGCCTCCTTAGCGCAAGAATCCTGGCATATTTCTGGTTCCTCACTTCTCGAATTGACTGGGCTAGCTTCCTCATCCCCACTCAGAATGGTGGCAGCCTCCTCCACCTTACATCTTTTCGCTGATGGCAAGTAGTCAAACAATGAAGTCTGCACAGACTTGCGCTTGGGAAGTACCGCAGACATCGTTAATGGCCGCTCAAAATCTTAGGTGTATCACTAGCAGATCTGTTTCTAACCTGTGCACGGCCGAAACTCTCGGCTTCCTATCTGTAAAAAAAGAAAATGTGGTTTACTGCTCTGAACCTAGTTTATATATAAATTACTACATCTTATTGCAGTGACAAAGGCAGTATTCTAATTTGGGTGGTAAATAAACCTAACAACCACTAATAAATGGATTCAAAGCCTTCCTGTAGCATAAGATGTGATATCCGACACCTTGCCATTCCTAACCTGAGATCCATCCTGTAACATGAGATGTGATATCTCAATGCTTCTAATACCAAACCTGAGACCCTTCCTATAAAATGAGATGTGATATCCAACTCCTTCCCATTCCAAACATGAGACCCTTCCCATAGCCTGAGATGTGAAATCTCAATCCTTCCTATTCCAATAATGAGACCCTTCCTATAGGATGGGATGTGATATCTTACAACACAAGAGTGTGAGTTCAGTTCACAGAGGTATGTAGTGTCCCCAACCTCGCATCTTACTTCTGGGTATCGATGTGATGATGCAAAGCACTTGAACGCACCCTGTAGCCAGGGGGCGCACACTGCAGCATCCAAGAGACAGATTTAGCGTAGAGCATAGTGTGGTAAAGGTCATGGCTACTGTCGGCTGCCTAACCCTTTACTGTTTTCCCTTGGACCTCTCTGCAGTTAATCATATACTTTTAGTTCTTACACTTTCCACACAATTTTACACTATAACCTATAGTTCTCACTTTGTTCTCGACTATCCTGTTGACCTTTTATCTACCTTGATGCTTGCAATATAGTCTCCCATACTGTATCATCTGTTTTGGACTCTTTGTACTCCCAATTTTGTACCTTGTGTATATATCATGCAATGTCTGTAACATGAAGCTTAAAGTAAACTTGTAACCTTTGCGCCCAGTTACCCGAGGGTTTGGTGTGCCTTATAAATGAGGAAACAAACAAACAAACACACTCACTTTCAGTGAGTTTACTTCTCACTTCCCAATACATGATTGATTTGTGGAGCAAGCATACACAAATAAGGATTCAAAGCAAAGAGGGAGCTCCACAACTTGGCAGATACTATGAAGGGGAAGCACATGGAATTGTCTTCAATGGCACAGGGGCATTATGTAGTGAGGTGGGACACCAGGCGCTGCCGCCAGGTGCTGACCTCACATGCCATGTAATGAAGGAGCACACCCTAGGGTAGAACCATATATGCCCGAACATTCTGGCCGTGGAGACTGTTCGAAGCGGTTGGTTAAATGTGCCATAATATGAGAATGCAATGCTGAGCTCTGTATAACCAATACATCACAAGTGAACACAAATCTGAATTTGTAAGAAGTTTATTTAAATACATTAGAAGTAAGAACCCTACAAATGGCGACGAGAGACGGGACGTAAAGAAATCCGCATAAGAAGGTCCATGGAGAGACAGAAGCAGAGCCCTAATGGAAAAACACTTGACAAAGAAAATGACGACACCAGGGAAAAGCCGAGAATTCCAAGAGCTGAGATTCGCCAAGAGGGAAGACTCTCTCCTTGGAAAGAAAGCAGCTGTGTGTAATCATGAAGACAAGAGCAGGAGGCAGGGCTGTCACAAAGTGTGGAGAGGCCGGGGCAAAATGTTTGGTGAGGCCCCCTAATGATTTTTTGTACTGGGCCACCAGCGGCGCCGCCGCCGCCGCCGCCGCAAACAGGAGATGCGATAACTCTCCCCTGGTGTGTGTGGAGGATCCCAAATATGGTTCTTTATTATGACAGCAAATCAACTACAGCTAAGTTATGTTTCTCTACTGAAGACAATTTCACTGCAGACTAACATTTTTATGCATAAATATATATAGGATGGCATGACGGCGGGTGGTGTGACGCCAGCTTTAGGGAGGACTACCCTGCCCCTTTGTGCACATTAAAACACACATCATACACAGTGACAGGTAGATGATGTTCAGTGGTGGCTGATTAATTTTTGAACTGAAGAATGTCCATGGAGACTGCAATCAATCTATTTTATTTATTTATTCAGCATATGTAAAGCGCGCCAAACCCAAAGGCATCTGGGCCAGTATTACCATATAAGGACTCACAGCCACTAAAAAAAAAAGAAACATGCCACGGAATGTAAATCCAGACTAGCTGTGCACCATAAGTGTTATTACTGGCTAGACTGCCCAATATTCAATGCAGGCCAGTCTAGCCACCTGATAACACTTATGTTTTCTTTACCTAGGCATGGCTGAAGATGATTACTTAGAGTGGAAAACAGTCTGAGGCACCCGTTCGGTACATACATTATAATGCAGACAAAGAAATACAGCTAGGAGTTAATAGCCGCTGATTATCACAAGAAGGCCAGCCAGCAGAGAGCTGAAACACAATGCCCACTGAAAATCTTTAAATCCTCCTTTGTCAGCAAGTGGTTGATGTGGAGGAACCAGTGTCAAAAGGCAATTTATAAGGCAAGCATTTCAAAGCACTAATTTCAAGCCCCAGTGAAGGCCCTGCATAAGTCTTGGTACAGAAAGGTGCAACATTGCAAGTTATGGTATTGGCACTAGGGCTAACATTCATACTTTAAATGCATTTTCGCATCAGGGCAATTAATTGCCCAGGGAAAACACCATGCCTTATTATCAATAGGACAAATATGGCCCTGGGGGCCACAATGCATTAAATGAACACTTTTATTGTACTGGGGCGGATTTTGCCGTAGCGCATAACTGCACTTGCACCAGTGTAAGTTTAATGAATCCCACTGTGCCTGTATAGATTTCTAAGTTAAGCATAAATGAGGTGCAACAACTTGCAACAACTTGCATTTTTGACACTCAGTGCAAACAATATATTACAGGCGTTGAAAGGCAAAAACGAAGGGTAAGGCTCATGATTGCCATGAGCATTTCCGCTCTAGGCATGGCCATGCAAGCCGGGGTATGAAAAGACCCATTTCTGAATCGTGCTTTCTGCTGGGCCTGGCCTCCACCAGGGCAGACCATATCCAGTAGAAGGAGCCGCAGATGTAGGGTATCCCATGCAACATCATTTTATGAATAAGGGATGCACTCAGGATGGAATATGCTTCCCACTCCGCTCGCACACCACATTCATGTGTATGTTTTAGTGTGAACAACAGGGCATGTGCCAAAGTATTGTCCGCCCCGCTCCCCCACCATTTATTCATTAACTTATTATTTATCTTGTTTCTCTCCTATGCTCTGCACTTTCCACTTTCTCCCCCCTCCCATGTACTGTCCCCATTTTTCCCTTCCCCATGCACTTGGCGTTCTCAATGTCACTGGGCCTAGTAAGATCGTTTGTTTTTGTTTTCTTCCCTGTTTGTTCCCCTTCGCTTTGCCTGGTCACGCTCTGAAACACCTGTGCATGAGCGCAACATAAATAAAATAAATCCCATATCATATCATGTATCCATGCTGTGTTTAACTTTTTTTTTTAATCTTTTTTTTTTGTTTATCTCTACCATCCAGATGGCCGCGAGGGCCCAAGGCCTGGGGCAGTTTGCCCCCCCACCCCCCCTTCGTGACGGCCCTGGCAGGAGGTATAGTAAATGAAGAAACTATGATGGGAACACAGGCTGTTCCCTCGCATGTATTTTCTTTAGTTTCTTTTCCGCATTCCAAATGTTTGAAAACGGGAAAGAAACTAAATAAAATGCAGAAAGTGCATGCGAGGGAACAGAAAAGTAAAACATGTAAAGGGGAACATTGATTTGAAAAATAGATAACGTTTATTTTTAAACGTAACAGAATTGTCTGTTGCAGTTTCAGCTTTCCAAGGCGAACACGTACACATTGAAGTGCGAAGTTCGCCTTGACCAGCTGAAACTGCAACAGCAAGGAACATTAAAGCAGGCAGCCAGTGGCAGACTTACTTTACCAGTGCCAAGAAGAAGCAAGCAGGTAAGGAAACCGACGGACGGTCCAGTCCACCACTCCCAAACACATCTAATGGCGCACTTTCACTCCTCGTGAGTGAGCCTGAGCCTGGAAGTCACGTCACCGAGGCTCAAGAGGAGTGAAAGTGCGCCATTTACAACGACATTCCAGGCAGCTGTGACTGGCAGAAGTGTCAGCCAGTCACAGCATCGCTCAAGCTGTGACTGGCTGGCAAGTCTGTCAGTCACAGCTTTGCCTGCAGTGTTCCCTGACTCTGCTGTGCGGCGCCGGCGCCTGACTTCTTGATGGGCGACCGGCGCCGACCGGCGGGCTCATCTCCCGTCGCGCGTCTGTGGTGGGAGATGCACCCGCCGTGGCTTGGTGGCATCATGGGGCCCCGGCAGGGCCCCGGCTCAGTCTCACTTTTTGGAGACTGCCGGGGCCCAGCCCCGGCAGGCCCCGGCCCACTTAAAGCCCTGCCTACAGGAAGCAAAGTCTTTCAGTTTAATTTTCCTCCCAGTCTGTGGATGTAAGATGTATTCACCTTTTGCCACATTGTTGCAATGAGCGCATGTCAAACAAGGGAATGTTCACTTTTTTTTGGTTGCAAATGTCAGTTGTGTCTCTTTGGGTCCCCTTTCTGCTTTCACTACCCTATCCCTAAGATTAGTGCCTCTTTTGTACACCAACTTTAGTTGTTGTGGGAACAAATCAAGTAGAGTTGGGTCATGATGCAAAATAGACCAATGTTTTTGTACAATTGTTTTAATGTGGAAACTTTGTCTGGAATACTTGCCGATGTGTAGAATCAAGGCTGTCTTTTTCGTAGGTTTCAGAGTGAGGAGATGCTCCCATGTAATGGGGAGAGCCCTACTGTGTGCTTCTTCCAAGATTTCTTTTTGATACCCTGTAGAGGTGAAGCTGTTGGTTAATGCTTCACATTCCGAAATCATCAGAATCAGTAATTATTCTTTTGAGACGTAAAATCTGACTGTACGGTAAAAACTTGCCATCATCGGTTTCGGATGAAAGCTTGCATAGTGCAGTAAATTATTGACATCAGTTGGTTTGTGGAATAATAATGTTTTGATCTGATTATTGACAATTTCCAACTGAACATCGAGAAAGTGTAATTTAGGGTCACCGATTTCCAGGATTAATTTAATGCGCGAATGTACGCTGTTAAGGTAATCAAAAAAACTCTTCCAGTTCACTTTTGTACATCTCCCTGTCTCTTGATCTTTTTGTCCACTCTCTACTCTCTTGTGTCCAACTCCACCCACCGTCTCTCCATCTTCCTATGTCTTACTCATCTGTACTTCTGGTGTCTTTCACTGATATTACCTGCCTCCACCCTAGTACAACTCCACACCACCTTCTACTCAGTCACACTTATTGCACTCTCACAGACACTTACCTATCACTCCCAAATGTAATAATTACATTTCTTAACCTTGCAGGCACACTCATCCCACAGAACCAATTGCTCTCACCAGCCTATACCTTACCTTTTCTTCAATTTACCACCATACTTCAGCCCACCGTCCTTCCTCCTGCTTGTCTCTTTTTGTGCCACCCCATCTTCTCTTATCTCACCCAAACAGCATGCAGCTTCCTGTTTCCTCTTAATGTTTTTATCCTCCCACATCTTCTAGCATTCGGTTTCTAGACTTGGCCAATCTGGACCTGTCTTCCCAGCCCAGGAGGTGTTGCAACCACTGAAGTAATAAATGGTGGGTTAAGCCTCACCCATTTTCAGTGCACGTAGCCATGGTGTTGCAAACATGGCCACCAATGGTGTAGAACATCCCAGTTTACAATAGGACCCTGCCGGGCAGCATAGTAAAAAGGGCTAGTTTGTTGTGGTAATGCAGATCCCTCTCAATTCTTTGAGGCGCAGTGGTTCCGATGCAGATCATGTCTGTGCTGGAGAGCAGTGTGCAGCCTGGTGGGTGTCTAAATCTTTCCACTCCTTCTTGTGTTTGCTCTTTCTCTGCTGGTTCAGGGATTCTGATGCTGACATGAAGATAGAGTAGGGTGCGGTTGGGTTTTGCTATCTTCACTGGTCTCTCCCAATTTCTGGGTCTAGAAAAGAGAGGGAAAACGTGGCCAATATGTGCGTTATGATGCATGGGGTGATCCACTCCTTCTTGTGTTTGCTCTTTCTCTGCTGGTTCAGGGATTCTGATGCTGACATGAAGATAGAGTAGGGTGCGGTTGGGTTTTGCTATCTTCACTGGTCTCTCCCAATTGCTGGGTCTAGAAAAGAGAGGGAAAACATGGCCAATATGTGCGTTATGATGCATGGGGTGATCCAAGTGGGTACTGCGCATGCATAATATGTCACTTGATAAGTGGAATTTATTAGGGTAATCTCAACTGCTGACTACCCCTCTGCTGTAGGTTTGCTTCTGTCGTTCACCCTGATACGCCTCCAGCCCAAGCCTGACAGGTGCTCTTATCCCTCATGGCAAGGTCAAATTACGGACCTTTTCACACAGATAATGCTACATCCAAGCAACATGTTGATTGAACTACCAGTGATTAGAACGTATCTCTGGTTCCGAGCCCAGAGGAAGGTAAGACCACCTCATGTCACACTCACCTGGTCTCTGCGGAGGCGTTGGGGCACGGTCGCAGCCCTCCCAGCGATGAAACTCCTCATGTCTGTTCCTCCCTCTGCGTCTGTTGGGGAACTGCAGTGATGAGCAGTGCGGTTCCTGTATGAATATAAGGGGGGGTCTTATGAGTATGCAGCCTGTGGTCTCTGACCCTTTCTCCAGACCTCTTCTCCCTGGATGTGGCTTCCCTGAAGTTGCACTACTCGTAAGGCCCAGCTGCTGAATGATGATGATGAGCTCTGTGGCCTGCTGCTTCTGGCAAGGGCCCTTGTTCCTTCACTGCTCCATTGTCGTGGAAGTCCAGGCCAGCTGCGACTAGTCCACTTCTCTTGTAGGTAAGTGTTTCCCTTGTTTTCACTTGCCCGCTTGTCTTCCGACTGTTGTAATTGTGTTTGTAAAGTTTGTTCTCTGTCTTTTGTATGCAATGTCTCTTTTCTCTGCTCTCTCCCCTTGCAGGCGGTGTAACGGTGCCAGCGGTAGCTGCAGTAGAAGAAGCGGAGCCGGCGAAATGGAGGAGCGGGGCTGAAGTGGTCCGACAGCTGGTAAGTAGCCTTTAATGGTGCCTTAGGTTGCACGTTGGGTTTTAAATGAGCGCAACCCTGGGTTGGGTGTTTTTGGAATTTCTAACCTTGTCTTGTCTTCTTTCCTCATTTCAGGACTTCAGCTTCATGGGACAGAGAGCGCAGGTGCTGCGGTGTCGATTTGGGATCTGCCAAGAAGATGGAGCGTTGCCGTGAGATGCGAGCCAGGGTCCAGGTAAGGATCCTGTTGTTGCAGGATCACGAGGTATCTGGTTCAGGTGGCGGTGAGCGTCACATCCAATGAGTCAGCACCTGAAGACCAGTTCTAGGGAGCCACGCCCGATGAGTCAGCACATTGGGATGTTCTCTGGAATAAAGGCTTTCAGCACTTGGAAAGTTCTTGTAAAATAAAAGCACTCCAGCACAGAAGTAAAATAAAAACACTCCTACACTGAAATAAATAGTGGTGTGCACTGAAGTAAAATAAAAGCACTCCTACACTGAAATAAAGTGTTCCTGCTCACATCTCTATATGAGCCTGGCGCCAGAGGCGCCAGGACTGAGTCCAGCCAGTGCCACTGTGTTTATGAATCCCAAAGTGACATAAGTGAGTCAAGTGACCCATTGCCCCCGTTAGGAGATGGTGTGGTTTTTGTGTTCTGGGCCCATGGCCATGACACCTCAGCATCCCAGCACATATTAATGGCCTAATGGTCAATGTGGCACTGCTGGCAGGCACCCAGGACAGAGCTCCCTGTAAGGCAGGCCATCTGCCTTGTTTCAAAAGAGCTGTCAGTACTTTTGCATAGAGATAATACAAGGACAGATTGTTGGGCCAATTTGAACAAAGGAATTGAAAGGGGAAAGTGAACTGGGACTTGTGGCAAATTAATACTGCTCTGCATCCATCATACTCAGTCCCATGCTACTACTAAAGCAGAAGTTATCCCGGTGATCAAAAGGTGAACCAGGCACAACATGACTGGTAAACCTCATTTGCCTTTTTAAGGTAGCATGTGGTGAGGGAAGTCTCTAACTCTTCATGAGGGTTGTGAGCCTGCAAGAAAGTATGGTTGGGATACACATAGGTGCTGCTTTCTCTCTACCCACACTCTAACCTCTGGGATAATGGTGCCTTCTTTTTAAAAGTATTGATTAATGCAGAATGACACTTCTGTTAAAGTTGTCATGGATTGAAGATGCATCTGCGATCTAACAAAGGTGGTTGGGATAAACATAGGTGTCATTCTTAATGAGTCATTTGTACTGAAAATACAGATACAATAAAATATACATAACAGGAAAAAGTGTATTTATAATAACTATTATTTGATATCATGTTGAAATGACGATGGAATATATAAATAACAGTAAAAAAGACCAAAAAATAAAATAAATCCTATTTCCTCCCAATGTACAGCTCTTCATTTGAGTTTGTGCATTGTCAAGTCAATGAGGAGACTTCAACAGGAAATGTTTCCATTGGTAAAACCACACTTTAACTTATGAGCTACGCATGCTCCCGTCAGAGCGCATATCTTTTCCCGCTAGTGCATGGTTATGAAATGTGTTATGGATGAAGATGCATTTGTGAACTAGCAAGCGTGACTGGGATAGACATAAGTGTTATTCTCTTTCTAAGTGCCATTTGTAAAAGTATGAAAGGTAACATAATGTATCCATCACAGTAAAAAAGACTAGAAATTTAAAATTGTACCTATTTTTCCCAATGTAAAGAACAACCATAGAGGTGGTGTATTTTCAAGGCAATCAGTTTATTTGAAGTGGCAATCTTGCCTTTTGTAAACCCACACTATAACCCCTGGGCTACCGGCACTCCGTTTTAAAAGCATTGCTTTTTTACATTATGAAATAGTTGTCAAAGGTGCCATGGATGAAGATGCATGTAGGAACTAGCAAGGGTGGTTGGGATAAACATAAGTGTTGCTCTCTATGGGCCTCATCACGACTTGGGCGGTAACGGTAACGCTATTAGCGCGTGCGGTATTAGCCCTACCGCCAAACTCCCCGGCGCTAATAGCGCCGGATCACGAGTTCGGCGGTAATGTAAGTCCCCATTCCCCATTGAGTCCATTCGGGAATGCCCCATTCCCCATTGGGCTCAATGGGGAATTTTCGCGCTAATACCGCCAGCGGATTTCCCGCCGGCGGTAATAGCGCAAATTCTCAGCGGATTTCCCCCCAGCTCAGAGCTGGGGTGAAATCCGCCGAAGCCCTGACCCTTAAATCAGGCAGTATTAGCGCTACCGCCGGATTTAAGGGTTACCGCCAAAGTCGTGATGAAGCCCTATGAGTGATTTGTAATGGAAGTAAAAAGAAAACAACATATGCATAAGTAAAATGTTTATAAGAACAATTATCAGTTATTATATTGGAAATGAAGATACAATAATATATACATGACAGTAAAAAAGACACCCATGTCACCCCAATGTACAGTTCAACCTTTGAGGTTGTGCGTTAACAAGCCAATAAGGAAACCTGAACTTGCAAGCTTGCCCTTTGAAAACATACACTCTAACCTCTAGGATAATGGGAAGCCTTTTAGGAAGTACTGTGTTTTGCATTATGACATAGCTGTTGTGAAGGTGTAATGGATGAAGATGCTTCTGGGAACTAGCAATGTTGGTGGGATAAACATAGGTGCTGCTCTCTTGCTCTATAAGTTATTTGTAATGGAAATAAAGATACAAAATATATCCATAACAGTAAAAATGACTAAAAGCTAAACATGTGACCTCTTTGCTCCCAATGTACAGCTCAGCCTACACGTTTGTGCATTTGTGAGCCTTGTACTGGCAACCTTGCCATTGTTAAAGATACTCACTAATATGTGGGTTACTGGGGATCCAGTTTAAAAACATTGCTTTTTGTATTATGACATAGCTGTCAAGGGCATCATAGATGAATATGTATTTTGCAACTAGCAAGTCCGGTTGGGATAAACATAGATGCTGCTCTCTCTCTAATAGTCTTTTGAAATATAAATAAAGATAACGCAATATATCCATAATAGTAAAGAAGGCCTATTTCCTTCCAACGCACAGCTCAACCTATGAAATTGTGCATTTTCAAGCCAAGGTGAAGACTTGAACAGGTATCCTTTCCATTGGTAAATCCCTGCTGTAACCCCTGGTCTACTGGGGATTCTTGCTGTAAGTATTGTTTTTTGCTTTATGACACAGCTGTCAAAGGTGTCATGGATGACGATTTATTTTGGAACTGGCAAGGTTCGTTGGCATACACATAAATGCTGCTCTCTCTCTATGAGTCATTTGTAATGGCAATACAGATAAAACAAGATATCCATAAAAATAAAAAAATACTAAAAGTGTTACCTATTTCCTCCCAATGAACAGCTCAAACTGTATGGTAGTGCATTTTCAAACCAATAAGACAACTTGAATTCTTGTCAATGGTAAACCCGCACTTGGGTCTGTCAAGGGTTTTGACCCATGTTGAATCCTTAGACTGGGTAGATGTGGGGATGAGCTGTCGTCACCCATTATTCTATCCCAGAACAAACTAAATCAATAGACTGGGTGGATGTGGGCATGAGCTGTCGCCGCCCACATTCACGCCAGAATCCAGGACAACTGCGCAGTTGGCACAAGACCACTCCAAAGATACAACCTTCTTGTGGGGGGTTCCACATCACCACTCTACTGTAAGGATGCCATCAAAACAATGTTAAGCAAGGGTCCTATACTATCAAGCAAAAGACCACTCTATTGAAATGAAGTAATTCAAGACAGATCCCAAAAATGGATGCAATACCGGTACTCACCACTATCAGAAAGCCGGCGTTTTAAAACCACCAGACTTTTGTGTAAAACTAAACAGAGGAACCCAAACCAGGCCAAGGAAAGACTTGCTAAGAGGTGGATACAATGTAAAACTATATTCTGAAATGACTTGAAGGAAGTAATTATTTAATGTATATGTAAAAATTGTAAGTTGATTTGAACTGGGAACTAAAGTGACATTTAGCTGAATTCTGCCTGACAACAACCCCCAACAGTTGTTGAAACTTGATCAAACTGCATTCCCAGGCTTGGCTGCCTCCTGCTTCCCCACCAAAAGGAGATGACACCTCTCTGATTAGATTAGGGAAGGGGCACCTGCAGGAGGTTGAACAAAGCCTTGTCCCGGACTCAGGCAAATGTTATATTGGGGAGGCCGTAAAGTGACTTCCTCTTGGGGGAAACTGGGAGGGGCAGTGCCTCTGCTAGCAAGCTGAGCTTGGGGGAAGTGGATAAACCAGTTATTCCACCATGTGATGTGGGAAGCCACACCCCTTTTTGACCAGGGCATAATTTTAAAAAGATAGATAACTCATAGTGCGGACTGGTCAAAATTATATAAATAATATCATTATTCCTGGGATTTTTCCGTGCACATTTTAAAAGGTGTTAGGACCCTGTGGGATGTTCTTGGGGATAATAGCAGAAAAAAGGTTGTTACTCCAAATGTATGCATGTTAAAAATCTGACACTTTATCATCTGAAACCCATATCCCTGGTGCACATTTGTGTAAAATCTGGAAATGTTTAGAGGTTGTTATCTGGATGAAAAGGGGAGAATTCTGTCATCAGTGGACACAACATCGTAAAAAAAAAACAGGGATCGGATGGTTTGGTGCTACAGAAAATATGTTAACTGGACCTATAATATGAGAAAAATGGTACATAGATAAATATGTATTTGGGTCAGAAATAGATTTGTGTGCAATTTGACAAGCATAGGTTCCTCTGACCATAAAACCTACAGCATCACTCTGACACTCCATTTCTTCCCCTCAATCAAGGGAGAGAGGAAAGCTTGGCCAATGATAAGTGAGAGGGGCAGGCTTAGCTAGGCCCAGGCACACACCCATTTTCAAACACATAAAAAGGGCCACTGAAACCCAGGTAGGGGATTCACTTTCCACCTTCTTGCGGGACACTTTGCCGGGAGACTCCAGACTTCAAATCCATCAACCTCCAGAGACCAGAGATCCAGAGAGGCCAGAGATCCAGAGAGACCAGAGAACCAGAGAGACCAGAACTGTGCAGTGCTGAGAGCAGAACCAGAGACCAGACCGCTGTTCAGAACCACCCGCCGGAAGTCCCGTCCAACCTGACCAGACCTTGATGGCTTATTTCAAAAATATAGTGTGAGTACTCACTGTGCCAAAACCAAGTTCTTAGTTTAAAATAATCTAATCCAAACTATTTTAGCCTATTAGAACTGCCTCCTAGAATCGTGTCATTCTGTCATCTTTTAAACTGAAAACTGTCATCTGTCATTCTGAGCTTTAAAATTTCAAATCCGAAAAACTACTTTCACAAATTCGTCTGTATCTCCGGAACTTCCACCTTAAAGCTAAGATTCTAGGCTTTCCAACGAACCTAGAACCGACTTGCTACTCCCTATAGCACCTCCGTAATTACGCTCGATGTGCGCGATTCAATTTGCCGCAATTTGACATTTTGCACAATTTCAGCCACGTGTAAAAATCAGCAGCTTCTTGCTTTCCTTTGCAAAAATTAGTTTTAACCTGCTGGTTACATATAGAGCATTGCTAAAGTGAGCCTGAACTAATATAAACTAGATATCACCCACCCTGAACCTCTAGAGGGAATTAAAAGCAATTTTAGCACCTTTTCACTTCCTTGCACACCACATTAAAGTAATTCGCCTGTGTTTAAAACTCATACCTGTTTTTCTCTAAGCTTGCTGGGGGAACTGGAACTGTGTATTGCATTATAAAGTGTGATTTGTTGGGATTCTTGAAGACTGTGTGCTCTCCTTCCATTTCTTATATTGCATAGGGGGGGAGTGAATTGTCAAAAGAAAAAGTGATCATATTACCTTTTGCTAAAATCATAACAAGTATTTCTGTACTGCAATTTATTCCTCACTGCTTTTCCCTTGAAACCATAAAAATATTTTCGCTGCCTTATCCATCCTATACCAACTCCTCATTGACTGTAAAGAAGTGTGCTAGTGTTAGGTTACCAATTGTTGATCAACATTATATTCATAAGTGTGATATCAATTATTAATTTCTTATAAAAGTGTGATATATATATATATTGTTCATTTTTCAAATAAACCTTTTAATTTGCAAAACAAACCACTTCTTGGCTCAGTGGGGTCAGGGGGATTCTAAGAGAGGAGTGTTATACAAGGGTTGTCATCCAGAGTACTGAACTGGACATAAGAATACATCAATAAGGGTTTTCCTCAGCATCCCAGACTAGGCATTGACTTAGCTGTAGTGTTGATTGAATGTCGCTTACAGGTCTACAGGTATTTATTTATTTATTTATTCACATTTGTATAGCGCACTTGCAGCCCATGGACATCGAGGCGCTGTTACAAGTAGGTGTTGGATTCTTAATTCAGCAGATATGCATGAGACGAGAGGTCTTATGGATACACAATTACAGGCATAGTTACAAGTGAAGAATGATAATCATAATACAGTGACAGAATGCAGTCAGGTACGTTTCATACGTTTCATACAAAGAGCTTGGTTTTAACAGCTTTGCGGAAGGCTTGGTGGGATTCAATCATTCTGATGTGAGGTGGCAGTGCGTTCCAGTGGGTGGCGGCCCGCATGGGAAAGCTGGCACCACCGGCGCGCACCTTGCGTGATTTGGGCGTGACAATCGTGTTGGAATAGCACGTTCTTAATGGTCTGGTGGCAGAGTGCTTGGTGATTCTTTGGGTCAGGTAGGGTGGAGCAAGTTCATGAAGGCATTTGTGGGTGAGGGCGAGTGTTTTGAAAACAATCCTCTCTTTCACCGGAAGCCAGTGTGCCTGTCTTCTGACTTCTGAGATGTGGTCTTTTCTCGCGGTGCCTGTGGCCGCCCTAAGTGCATTATTTTGAACTAGCTGAAGTTTGGCCAGGTTCTTATTGGAGGTCCCAACGAGTAGGGCATTACAGTAGTCCAGCCTAGATCCAATTATTGCCCTGGCAATGGTGAGGCAATTCTGGCGTGACAAGAAAGGTCTGGCAGCGTTGAGGACTTTCGAGTAATAGGCTGAGGAGGAGGCAATGGCATTGACCTGTCTATCCATTGACAAGTCGGAGTCTAAGTAGACTCCGAGTGTCTTCACATGATTGGAGACCTTGATGGGAATGTTGTCAATAGTGAAGGAAGAGTACTGTACACCGAGGTTCCCCAGCGTGGAAGGTGCTCCTATGAGGAGGAGTTCGGTTTTTTCACTATTGTAATTCCTATTGAAAGCATTGCTTTTTGCATTATGACATAGCAGTCAAAGTTGTAATGGATAAAAGTGATTCTGGGAAATAGCAAGCCGGGGTGAGATTAACAGAGGTGCTGCTCTCTCTCTATGAGTCATTTGCAATGGAAAAAACATATCCATAACAGTAAACAAGACTACAAATCAAAACATTGCACTTGTTTTCTCCTAATGTAAATGTTAACCTATGTGGTTGTGCATTCTCCAGCTGATGATGAGACTTGAACTGGCAATGTTGCCATTTTTAAACCCACACTCTAACATTTGTAATGCTGGGACTCCCTTTAGGCATTGATAGACATTGATTTGGACACAGACTATTGATTTTGTGTTTAATTTTGCTTTTGAACCCTGACTGAGAAGGGTTATGTCCTGTGTGCAATAACCTAATGTAAACTATGAACTATCTTGTGAACTTTGATTGAGAAGGTCATTGCTCTGTCTATAATTGGTGAAAATAAATTACAAACTGTTCTGAGGCAAGATAATCTCCTCATATATAATTTATTTAATTCATCAAAAAGAATGCAGTGTGGTGCAGGGAAAATGTCTTATAACTCCCTTTAGGAAGCATTGCTTTTTGCATGATGACATAGATGTCAATGGTGTAATGGCTGAAGATGCATCTGGGTACTACAAGGCTGGATGGGATAAACATAGATGATGCTCTCACTCTCTAGGAGTCATTTACAAAGGATACAAACATATCTCCATAACAGCAAAAAAAGACTAACATCAACATATTGTATCTATTTCCTCGTAATGTACATTCTGACCTATGTGGTTGTGCATGTACAAGCCAACGAGGAAACTTAAAACGTCAATCTCACCATTGGTAAAGCAACATTCTAACTTCTGGCCTACTCAAGATCCCATTCAAAAGCACTGCTTTTTGCATTATGACATTGCTTTCAAAGGTGTAATGTCTGAAGATGTTTCTGGGAACCAGCAGGGAGGTTTGGGAAACACATAGATGTTGTTCTCGTGTATTTTAGTCCCAGGTTTCCCAGTGCCTGATGCCTGATATTTGGTCTAAGTGGACTTGTCCAAGGGTTCACTCATTCCCAAATCCATGTCAACCAATATGAACATGCTGTTTATTCAAGGTGGTTTAAGGAACTTTAACATGAATGTCACTGTATTCTGGCATAGAATGGAGCTATTCTCAGTTCCCTCACTCTTAGGGTCCATTGCTCTATCACATACCGCTCTTACATGTCTTTTTTATTCTACGTTAGAAGGGGATGCTTTTGTAACACAGTAGAACCACTCCCACTTCCTTAGTTGGCTCTGAAGAGTGAATTTGAAGCAGATAGTACACCGCTCTCAGACTAAAGTGATTCTGTTATTTGAGATGAGTCAGCTGGCATGCAGTTATTTTAATGTTCCTTTCCCTTAATTCCCTGAATAGTAGGATTCTTTTGTTAGGATTGTTGTGTCCTCTAACATTCAAAGATTGTATCCTGTCTCCCATTGTCCTTTGTTGTTTCTGTAGCTATTTAGCCAATCACCCTTTCCCTTCCCTTCCGCCCTTCATTTAACCTTCCAATCTTTGTGCAGTTTCTGATCATTGCCCTTCCTCTTCATGTCATGTGCCATTGAGTGGTAATCTTTAAGCTCTTCATTTTCATCCTCATTTTCATCCTCCAAAGTCAAACAATACAGTACATTGCCTTACAACAAAACTAGTATCACCTATATATTCACAAATTAACATCATCATCCCACCCTCCATTTTAATCCCCTTGAACATGCGCTCTCTCTTTTTCACACTGCTGTGTATTGGCCTCATCATGTTTTGTTTCCTGTTTCTCAGGACACCCTCCTTTTGCCCCCGGCCCCAAAATGCCCAGTGCCTGCATGGGAAGATGGGGGTCAGCCCGATGGACCATCTCAGTACGGCTATTCTCCCATGGAACTCTCCCAAGCCTCAGTGACAGCCAATCCCCCCAACCTGCCCACTGGGTCACCCATATTCCCCACCCCTTTAAGTGGGGGAGGTCACACCAGTCAGATCATCTCCAACAGCAAATAGCACCATGACTACCTCCATACTCGGAATGAGGCCCAATATGATTTATTTCTCCTGCTCTAGCTAGTATGGCCGCCTTCGTTTAGTAGTGATGGAGCTTGACAACTATTTCTCAAGGGCGTTGGTCTTTCTCTACCTGGACTGGCCCCGCTCAATGGGCCCTATTTATCTTGACTGACATAACCTGCTCTTCCCCAATACACTCCTAAGAATTCCACCACATAGACCACAATGCCCCTCCCCTTCTGATCCTCCTCATAGGAAGCAGATTCGTAAGTTGTTACTCTGTTCTCCAATTTCTCAAATTTAATTTGGACAGTTTCAACCATATATCTGGTATGACTGCTTCTCTCGTTCACTTTGGGCAGTTCATCCAGGTAGGAAATATCTCTTTCTGCCTGGTCGAACCATTCTGCTGGGTTGGTACTTTCAATCACAACAAAGACAATTCTGCGTGTCTTTTATGTCCTACTTTATATACTGGTTTGAGCCGAGTAAAAATTCTGTGGTTAGTGTGGTGTCCCTCCATCTCTATAGGCATCTGGCCACCACTATATGTTTTCTCGGGTCGCCCAGGTTTTGGCTGTGTGGTCTGTTCCATGCTTCCCTAGACCCAGGTAGGCTTGGATGTTGCCCTTCTTGGATTTATGCATGGTTTTGGACATCTTACTGTCCTCTTAATGTGGGTGTTATTTGCCCACTGCTAGTTTTGAGGTCACTCAGGTGGGGTGGGTAAGTGTGTAGTCGCAGTCCACTCACCTTTTCTTATGTCCTATTCGATTATAGTTGCGTTGTTATGGCATGTACTCCCCAGTCCGGTCCCCATTCCTTCCATTGATTTTGGGAGTCAGGTTTTGGGCAGGAGGGGAAGGGGGATCCTTGTTTTGTGCTCTGCCAGAATCCAGATGGGTGGCAACCGGAGCTGCCGTGGGCAGTCCCTGCACACCCAAGTCACCACTCACCTTTTTTAAGCTACTCTCAGAATATGGTTGCTTTGTTATGGCATGTACTTCCCTATCTGGCCCCCATTCCTCCCCTTGTCTTTGAGAGACCAGCGTTGTGCAGGTGGGGTAGTGGGGCCCAGGTATGGGGCTTTGACAAAGTCCAGGTGGAGGCTTAACTAGAGATGCCATTGGCAGTCCCGCCAACCGACGAGGGGAGAAGAAAGCAATCATGGCTGTCGATGGCAGAGTGGAAGTCCCAGCGTCCTCTGTTCAGTGGCACCACTCTCTGCAGCCTTGATCTAAGGCAGGGGCAGAGAATATTTGCAGCAGTCAGACTGGTTGCTGTAGAGCCAGCTAGCAGCAAAAGAGCGGCCAGCGGTCAGCAGTTGCACCGTTACCCTCTCACCTCCACTGGAGGGCCACATGCACCACAGACAAGTCGGCTCTGCTCACCATCTTGCAGGTTACTCCCCACTCTTCTGGGGTAAGGGAAGTTGGAGCCCTCCACATCAGTCGGGTGACATAATGGAATGAGGATGCCAATGAAAGCAAGGGCACTCGATACACTACACTGGCCGGCAGTCTCTAACCAGTCATCATCTTGGGAGACGCACCACTCATTGCCAATATTTTTCTTTTTGTGATGCCCATTACCTGCAGGTCCACAGCCCTGGTCAGCACTCAAAGCAAGGTGTCGGGGTGTGCCTTTTCAATTCTGGGGCAATTTGGGCACTTGTAACCATGCAAGGAGTATTCTTGGCATTGGGTCTGTGAGCAGCACCGAATATGTCATCCACTCATGGCACCATCTTGGCCAAGCCATATTCTCCTGCGTTTTTACTGCTTCCTTAGAGCCATAATGATGTAGGTTGAGATCTTTGGTCAAGTACTGGCTCTGTTAAATAAATAAATATATATATTTCCTGCAATGGTCTTTGGGTGTTATGTTATGCCTATGTAACCTCCAGTAACTGTCAAAGCTCTATTTTGATATCTGGATTCTTCGTAGGCTCACATTCCCATATTGCAGATCAAACTCTTTCAAAACACATATTTCTTAGAGGATTGTATGCCATCACCTCATTGTAATTATGACAGTTTAATGCAAAGAAATACCCAATGATTCTTCCCACTGATGACATTTGTGAATTCTAGTCGCCATATCTCACAGACCTTATAACCTGAAACAAGGATTCCTCCTGATTTGTGCAAATGTGCAAAGTAGGTACAGGAGAGCATTTGAATGTGCACTTCCAGGCTGCACACATTCAAATGCTCTTTGAGAACACACAAATACTGGGAGGCACTTGTGCAGCTCATATTTTGCACCAAGCATTATATAGCCATTCATATTCAAAAGCACAATATCTTTGCATGTTGTTGCTTGATCTACAATATCTTTCCTGGACCCTTTGAATAATAATTCAAAGTTGTCAGAAATAGGGCATTCCTTTTGGCTACTGGTAATTTATGTCTCATACACAGGTGGTACAATCCCACCTCTTTTGCTCAGTACATCAAACAATTCGTACAGTCATAATCTAGTTGTAGATCTACTTGAGGACAGTTGAAGACATAACATAATCAGGGTCATATTGAAATTTGCTATGTATTTCTGTAGGTTTGCTAATTAAATGTACACTTGAGTAGCATAGCTGATGATTTAAATTACCCTGTTCAACACACCTCACCATGTATTCCTCTCTTGCCCTCAGGTCTCTGCCTGCCCTCTTGTCTCTATTCACTGCAAATTCAAAGGCTCTTATGAATGAACAATGTTTATTTGGAACATAACATTTTGCCAAACTCACAACAGGTAAAACCACCACATATTACATGCATTCAATCAACAATCAATACTATACTTTGATTTAGTTTGACAAACCACAATCCATAAACAAATATACATAAAAACCTATTTAAAAAAAAGCTGGCCATAAAATGTGCATATGGGCACATTTTGAAATTCAAAAGTCTAAATCCAGAAATACATTGGGGAAATGAGACAAATAAAACATATCAATCAAATAAAAATACATTATCAAAATAAAGAACAATTAAGTCAAATCTCATCAAGTAACAGACTTTGTATAACATTCTAGCATATCTATAGCTTGCAGGAGGAAATTGGTCTCAAGAAAGGAACCAATAAGTGCTGGTGGGGTGTGATACATAATGAACAAAAGAGGATTTGATGAAGCAAATCCTCTATGTCAGCCCCTCAAATCGGACAAGACGGATTGGTTATGTTGTTCGCCACCCACTCTGCAGTGATTACGTTCAAGAAGATGGTGTTAAATCTATCTTGCGTAATAAGGTCACAATCTTTTCTTGCCCTTGGCCAAGTAAAATAGCCAGGTAACTGGCACTCTGATAGGATTATGTAACCCCTAATAGCTTGTTTTTCTAGTTCTTTTTGTTCTATACACAACTTATGTCTCAGTCGGATGGCAGAAATACATATATCCACCATAGATTTTGTTATTGTCAAATCAGAAAAAGGGACATTAAAATGTGCCTCCTCCAGGCCCTTTTTTCATGAAAGTCAACCATATTTTCTCCAAAAACATTTTGATGGATGAAATAATGTCATTGATCAGTATTGCTTTGCCATTAGTCCAAACCATTAACCATAGTTTTACAGGTTCTAGTCTCAGGGCATCTTCTAGTGGAGATATATCCAGTTTGGGTTCTAGGTCAAAGGATCGACAGTAAAAGGGTCGAGAGGTCAAATGATCGACACCAAAGGGTCGACAGGTCAAAGGATCTAATTTTTTTTTCCACTTTTTTTTTTGGGAGTGGGGGTTCCCCTCCTCCCCCTTTTTTTTGCTAAAAAACACTATTTGTCCCCCCAAAAAAATGAGAAAAAAAAATGTGATCCTTTGACCTGTCGACCCTTTATATTCGATCCTTTGACTAGACACCTCCAGTTTGTTATAGACTGGTAATTGTGTGCTGATTGCAGCAAGCCCAGGATATATTTCAGAAACACATTTTCCACTACTGATAAGGTTGTAATGTGGTCCAAAAGCCCCACACACTTGCCCCATTTTAGGTTATATGTTGTGGGTTTGGCATTACACTCCCTTAATGTGATTTGGAACTGTTGGTTCTCATAAAGATTAGAAAATCTTGTTGACCTCCTATTGCCTGTACCACCTTGGATGCCTGTTTTGATACGTGTGCATCCCCATTGAAATTAGAGGAAAATGTAATCCCCAAAAAGTCAAATGATTCTGTATGAGGAAGACTTTTACCATTAACAAGAAAATGCTGATGGTTTGTCATAGTAATTTTGCACCTTGGGTGAGAAATGAAGACTTCAGAGTCTGAAACTTGTATCTCTAGATCTAAACCAATCATGTGCACAGTGTAGGCATCCAATAATTTCTCTAATACACAAGGGGGTCATTTCCAGTAACACTGTGCCATCCAGATACGCTAACAGTGCTATATATATTGTGTCGAAATGCGGGATATCAGCGTTACTCCTCAATAGACTGTTTGTGAGGCCATTAGTATAAAATGAAAACATTAAGGGAGCAAGGACACAACCCTGCTGTGCACCTGCATCCACAAGAAACTAGGAGGTGCATTAACCATTGTTGCCCGATCAAATGCACACCGTACAGCCAGTGTGTTAATTCGAGAGAATTTTAGAAAGGTCTTTTGGGCAGTACACAGATCTGAGACACTTACAAAGTTCACCCTTTTTATCTAGTCAAGCACAGTGCTCAGATCCAAGAATGCCATGTATATTGGTTATCTATTCATATAGAGGGAATTTGCTATGAACGGCTAGTGGTTCCATGCTTGCTCATTGGTTCCCACTTTGATTTACCATGATTTTCACCAAGCTGAAATGTTCGAGGGAGAAAAGACAGAAAGTTATTTTACTGAAAATAACTTTCGGGTTTCTCTCCCCCGAACATTTCAGACTATCCCCTTGCCACCCAACCCCTTACTTACTTGTGGGTGGCACACCTCCTTGTGTGCCGTCATCTCCAGCATCACTCTGCAATGCAGGTTCCCTTCACTTGCGTGTATCGGAACCGGCGCCGTAGGGGCTGCCTTTCCTTTTTCTTTTTTTTTTAAACTTTATTGAGACGGGAGCAGGGAACACCCCTTCAACATCCGCTCACATTACAGTGAAGAATGGTGCGGGGGATGCCCCCGCAGGTCCTGCTGCCTTTCCTCACTGTAATGGTTTGTATGGCTTATTTGTTCACATTTTTAGGCAATGCAAGATTTCCATACAGCCTAAATTTGGTCAAATATGCCATTCGTTTTTTTTTTCTTCTGTCTTTTTGGGTGTTTCCCCCACTTCCACGCAGAACCCCAGCTGATTATCTACTAGTATATATTTCTCTGCAGCCCAATTGAGGAGGTGGGACAGAACAATCCTGTCAAATATGTTTAACTGAGAATCCAGCAGAGAAATTGGTCTGTATGCTATTGTCAAATCACTACACCCCTTTTTATAAATGGGTACAATAACAGCTTGCCTCCAGATTGCCATAAAGGAGTGAACTAAGCATGCTATTAAATATGACAGTTAAGAAAAGAACCCAAAAGTTTTTGAAGGAGTGGTACTGGTCAGAGGGGTTACAGTCCGGGCCTTGGCTCTTCCCCCATGCCTGCAAAACAATGCATTTAGGAATTCCTCATATTCAAAAAGCACGTTGCTCATCCCAGAGGGTGTTTCATCCCCAGCCAAGATTTCCAGAATAATTATCTCAGAGGTTTTTACATATAGTGTAGTAAAAGTATCTTGATCTTTACCCACTATTGGGTCACTCCAAGAACGTTGTTGTGGACTGTGATTCACCATCTCCTAGAAACTCTTTCTATTGGGGAGCAAAGCTGCTAGCAAGTCCTCCCATGATTTAATATCTAGCTCCAGTTTGCTGGCTTAGATTGCTCTTTTGTAAGCTGTTCTTACAAGTAACACTTGTCTTTCATCTGAAGCGGCTGGCCTTAGTACCTTCATTACTCTTGCTTTGATTCCCTTACATTCCTCATAAAACCAGCTAACCATCCTTGCTTGCTGGTGCTCCTTTCTTTCTTTAACATAGCTGATAAAAATATATGCTATTAGATACTGGTAATAACGTAAGACCATTTCCACAACATAACCTAGAGCGAGGATAGAAAACAACAAGCTGCTGCTTTCACCTTTAATTACCATTTGTTTTTGTTTTTTTTTTGTTGCTGATTTTAGCTCCCCAACTATTTTATAGCCAGTTACCATAATTATTAAGCATTGGGAATATAATTTCATCCGGTTGCCTACAACTACCCACAATTTTAGGGATAATGCATATTGGTCCGTCACTTGGTCAAACTGTATCTTAAACGCCTTAATGCATTTCCAAAGCCTTAAAGAAATACACAAGTAACCAAACATTGATTTACCTTCATGGTTCATGAAAATATAATTGCCTGAAATATCCTTCTCATGGCATCCATTAATTGATGTTAGACCCCACTTGTTTAACCAGTGAAATGCTTACGACTGTTCATGTAAGTACGGGGATATAACCTAAAAGGCAATGGGACATCGAAAATGGACTCCTCCGTGTCATCCAACAAACCTCCTGGCTGGCCATTACCTATTTGAAGGTTAAATTCCCCCCCCCAATGTGAGATATGGGTTTGTCGTGACAGCTGTGTCAGAAGTTGATCCATGTTTTGTTTTAAATTAGAAAGTGTGGTTGTAAAAATGTCCTGTGTATGGTGGAGGACCCTCTTTGGTTAATCTTACTGGGATCATTTGAACATTCTATGAGGGATATTTTTATGTCATTAATGCAGCTTTCCAGGAATCATTAATGAATGTTGCTAGACCTCCATATGGACGGCCACTCGCCTTTTTAGCGGCACTCATCTGGAAGGTGGTGTAACCTACGGGGGCCAAAGAACAGGTTTCCTGCAAGAGGATCACATCACATTATTGTGAAAGATATCATCCTGACTCGACAGTCAATCCAATTGACCTGCTAAATTCCTTGTAAAAAGTGAGAGGTCTTCTGTCTCTACCCCTTATAGCCTTTATATCTTCTTATTTGCAGTGAAAGTCTTTGGTACTCTTGTTCAGAGGAGAATTGCCTCGCATTTCGGTGCTGGACTGCCCCAGGGCAGGACAAAGACTGATATGTTTGGGATATTTCTTCTCTGTGAAAAGATAGTGAGCTAAAGACTCTGGGTAAGTCTCTCGTAACCAGGACTAATGTCTGGCAGAGAGACTCCCAGGACCCCCCTTGTTAAATCTGCATATTTAAGTAACTTTGGGTTTCACCCTAAGTTACTAGGGGAATCCAGACGTGGACCCCTTGCTCACTATTCTTAGAGAGGCACAGATCCACCCTACTGATGAGGTCCAACCAGACCGAAACACGTGTCTGGGGTTTCTGTTGGTACTCTTGTTCAGAGGAGAATTGCCTCGCATTTCGGTGCTGGACTGCCCCAGGGCAGGACAAAGACTGATATGTTTGGGATATTTCTTCTCTGTGAAAAGATAGTGAGCTAAAGACTCTGGGTAAGTCTCTCGTAACCATGACTAATGTCTGGCAGAGAGACTCCCAGGACCCCCCTTGTTAAATCTGCATATTTAAGTAACTTTGGGTTTCACCCTAAGTTACTAGGGGAATCCAGACGTGGACCCCTTGCTCACTATTCTTAGAGAGGCACAGATCCACCCTACTGATGAGGTCCAACCAGACCGAAACACGTGTCTGGGGTTTCTGTTGGTACTCTTGTTCAGAGGAGAATTGCCTCGCATTTCGGTGCTGGACTGCCCCAGGGCAGGACAAAGACTGATATGTTTGGGATATTTCTTCTCTGTGAAAAGATAGTGAGCTAAAGACTCTGGGTAAGTCTCTCGTAACCAGGACTAATGTCTGGCAGAGAGACTCCCAGGACCCCCCTTGTTAAATTTGGAAAATACAGAGGCAGTCAATCAATTTCATCTACAGATATTAAACCATCAAATCTACTTTCTGTCTTTATACTTCCCATTTTGGAGGTCATTGTTCTGAGATCTTCATGCCTTTTAGGTGTTTCTGTATGTTGTTCAATACCTGTAACATTGTTCACCAATTGCAATTGTGCAAGTGGAAATAACCTCTGATGAGGTGCCTTCAAATTGTGTTCCTGGTAAGTAGTGGGATCCGCTAAGTGAGAAGAGTCAGAGCTATAGAAGTATCTCAATGGACAAATCCTAGCTTTATTTTTAGGAAACAGGGCTGATAGGTCTGAGTTCAAGACCCTGTGATTAATAGTCGTGTTTGAAAGGGGTTTGGTAACACAGTCCCCATTGGTGTTTTTTTTATTGGTTCTCTACCCACGCCATGCATCTAGACATTAGTATACTGTAGGAGTTTATCTTGGGCCCCATGATTTGGGTGTTAATGCAATTGGTAGATTTGTTAATTAAAGAGACAACTGACTCCCTCTCATTTGGTTTAGTGGATCTATCCCTATTAAACCCCAACCACAGGAGCTGCCACTGGAGGGAGCTGCAGAACCATCCTTGCTTCAGGTTGAATACGGGGGGGGGCAACCTGGCTTTATCTTTATCTCTTCTCCGCATTACCTGGTATAGTTAACAATTACCTGTGACAGAACTCTTTTTTGATTGTGGATAACCCAGGCTCTATTAAGTTGACTGGGTCAGTAAGAATCATGATTTAAAGTGGAGCTTGCAGGGACCTGTTAAGTGTCTTCCAGGGCACTTTTCAAGTTGTTGGAAATCTTGTTATTGATGTTTCTAATCAGAGCATCCATAATGTTGAATTTCCCCAAGACTGACTGTCTAACGTTTTTCGGAGAGTTGAAAATGGTGTTGACATTCGGTTTATCTCTGAAAAGTCCTTTAATGCTCCTTCTAGCTGCCCTAGCCATTAAGGAGATAGTGAAGTATGTAGGTTTGCGGATTCCAAAAAGAATTGTTGCAGCTAGCAAAAATTTCCTCTTGGCGCCTGCATATTAATAAGACTTCCTTGTCTGCATGAGTATGTCCCAAAACACTGTGTAACTGCTACACAGATAACAATATGAAAAGTTTCTTTTGAGTTGGGAAAACAGGTTACTCTAATGCACCAACTTTAAAGTATACAAAGCTTGGTTGGTGAGTCAAATATGCTTATTTTCAAAAATCTTGTTGTTGAAAGAAAGAAATAATAACACAAACTTGATTCCAAAGGCGTTGAGAGATGTATTTTAATTACACTCGGTATTAAAAATGTCACACCATGAATAATAACGTTCTATTTCATACGAATTGATTAAATTTCCAGTGTTAAGTTTCACACTTTAGGTACACAGATTGAGCAAACAAAGCAAAATCCATATTCAAGTTATATTTACAACAAATATCCTATTGAAGTTTCTACCAACATTTAAAAAGATTCATGCAAAACAGCCAATAGGAAACTATTTCCTCTCCTGATGAACCAATGAATTAATCAATGGGGAAACACGTGTCGAGAGTAGTGTTTCTTTGAAGAGCAATGCAATAATTTATATTTTGAAGTTTGAGAACCACGTTTTTTACAAGTACAATGCAACAATTTATATTTTAAAGTTTGGTACAAAGAAGTCACAAGTAACAAAGTCATGAATCTGTGTACCTAAAGTGTGAAACTTAACACTGGAAATTTAATCAATTCGTATGAATTAGAACTTTATTATTCATGGTGTCACATTTAACCCTGAGTGTAATTAAAATACATCCCTCAACGCCTTTGGAATCAAGTTCGTGTTATTATGTATTTCTTTAAACAACAAGATTTTTTAAAATAAGCATATTCGACTCACCAACCAAGCTTTGTATACTTTAAAGTTGGCGCATCAGAGTCTCCTGTTTTCCCAACTCAAAAGAAACTTTTTCAGGTTTGTGGATTCCTCTACAGAGGTATCAGGTTCAATAGACCTTGGGCCTCATTACGAGCATGGAGGTAATGAAAAAAGGAAGGCCGAATGGTATTACTTGCATTGTTAATGGGTCCGGGCCATTACGAGCCGACAACCCGGCAATACCACTGCCGCCCGTACTGTGCCCCTTCCTACCAGAATGCGCGCGTACATGCGCCCCTTCGTGGCAGAAATACCGGGATGCCGCTAACAGGAGGACCTCACAAGTTATGCAGGCATGCACTTACCGGCATCCCGAAGGCCTGCATGATGGCGGAAATACAGGCATCGCGGACCACCTGTAAATAGCAACCGCCAGTGTAGGCAACTGCCACAGGTGCACACAATCAGCACAGGTGGAGTCAATGGAACCTGTCCCAGTACAAAGGAGCACACCCACACACCACACCCCTTCCTACACCAAAATGATCCCACCAGCTGTTGCAATCCTGGGGCTAGAGGACATGCCTGTACTGCTACACCAGCAACAACAACAACAATTACAACAACAACAACAGGCAGCACAGAGGAGATGCAGGAGGAGAAGGAGGGTGAGACAAGCCCAGCAAGTACCACCTGTGCAGCCAGTGGTACCATGTAGGTAGCCACCAATCCCTCGCATCAGACCCAGTTCATTCAATCTAACCCCTGAGCAGATCCACACCCTTTACCGGTTGGACTGGGACACCATCACCACCATAGTTGACATTATACATGATGACATTGTCAGCCTGATAGAAATCCGCACTCCCATCCCCACTCTACTAAAGGTGGTGTCTGTGTTCCACTTCCTGGCCACAGGCACCTACCAGCACACAGTGGGCCAGCGGCAAGGCATATCACAACCACTCTTTTCTCGCATGCTGACCCAAGTGCTTTATGCCCTCCTGAAGCATGCAAGCACCCCCATTTCCCTACCACGGACTGGCCAGGAGCTCGCTGACACTAAAGTAGGCTCCCATGCACTGGCAGGCATGCACAATTGCGTCGGTGCCCACGACTGGACCCATGTAGGATTGGTGGCCCCTCATGCCAACCGCATTCGCAATCAATTCCACTCCATCAATGTGCAGATGGTATGTGACTCCAGCAAGATCATCACACATTGTTGCGCCCGATAATCCAGATCTATACATGATGCCATGGTGCTGCATAACTCCACGCTACCCCACTACATGGAGCGACATTCTGGACAACGTGCCTGGCTGCTTGGTAAATTGCCTGACAGGCCAATGGCAGTGCAGTGAGGGGTGAGATGGGGGACGCATACTTCACCTGGGTGAGAATGGGTGGTGAGTGGACAATGCACATACAGCAAAACACTGTACCCCTGAACATCCCAACCTGAACATGACAAATCAATGCCATACATAAGACCAATGCTGCACAGCAATGACAATATGCCAGACGTACAAGCAGGCCACCATGGAAATGTCAAGCAATGGATGACAGACCATGATCACACCTGAGGCAATGCCGCTATTGGGAATACATACAGAGTAGCACACATCACCAACATGGGTGTTTAAACATTGTTCCGCATCCACAGTAAATCTGCTTCAGCAAGCAAGTGAACGCCCTGCATCAGTTGGACATTGCAAGTCACACCAGCAGAACATATTACCGTACACATTGCATCAAATGAACCTGCGCACATTGATCCAGGTACGTGTGCAAGTGAACAACAAATAGATGCAGCCATGACAGTGATTACTACAGGTGTAATGCCAGAAATTGAGTCAAACATACCTCATTGTGCTCCCATGCAGGTGATGGTGGCTATCCCTCGAAGCTGTGGCTCCTCACCCCGGTTCGGATCCCGCAGACCAGGCACGAAGAGGAGTACAATCGGGTTCATATCCATACCTGTGTTGTGTTCGAGCAGACCTTTGACCTGGTGAAAGCCTATTTCCGCTGCCTCAGCAGGTCTGGTGGAGCACTCCTTTACAGGCCTGAGAAGGTGGATAAGATCACCATGGTCTGTGCCATACTGCACAACATGTGCATTCAGTGGAACTTACCCCTGCCACCTGACATTCACCATCAACCACCGGGTGAAGATGGGGATGATGAAATAAGAGAGTAGTACATCAGCCATGTGCCAATGCACATGACAGAAGTGCTGTGCACCAATCAGTGATGGACATTTTGGTTTGATGCACTATGATGAAGAGGGTATATTAATTCCCACTCGCTGTGCACTGGGATCAGGGGACTCTGGGCAGTGTACACTGTTTGGCATTAAATTGCGACACACTCAATAAGCAATGTCAAGTCATGTTATTTGTTTCCAAATAAGATGTAATTGTCAATGAAACTATGTACATAGATGAACAGCCCACCCACTATGCAACTGAGTCTACCCACACGCCCCCATCCCCTCCCACCACCCTCTGCCACTCATCTGTCTATCCCACCACACACTCCCCAAACACCCAGCATCCCTCAACTCGCCTACACACCCACGTCCCAGCACACAATATGAGTCCTAACTGCCTCCATCCCGCATGTCTGTCCGGCTACAGTCGGCCCCTTTTGCATGGAGGCTGTGGCTCCCCTGGCTGGTGCATGGTGCGTAGTGACCTACGCACTGGGCTTTTCTGAGTTGAGTTTAAAGGGGTACTGCTCGTGGATGGTGGGGGTTGTTACTCGGCAGGTGCTGCAGGAGATTTTGCCATGATGGAAGCCAAATGTGTTAGTTCCTGGGTCACTGATTCCATGCCCTGGCGCACCCACTGCCTGTGTGCTGTCACGGTGAGCCTGGCGTGTGGCTTCCCCTACTGTGATGAATTGTCGCAACATCTCGTCCATGGACTGCTGACGCTCCTCCATGCGGGTGATGCAGCCCTCTAGGTCACGTATGTCATTGACTGCTGGTGGTCGCATGGGAGCCGGAGTTGGACTGCTTTGAGGTCTGAATACAGGTCCAGCCATCTCCTCCTGGGAGCTACCACCACAAGAACCATGTCCCAGGGAGTGCTGTGGTGTGTGCCCCATAGATGGTGTTCCCTCAGTGTCCTCCGACATGCATTGCCCTGGCGTGTCATCCTTGTCCTGTTGGACATCATCCTCTGCACTATTTGTTGCGGATTGGGCCACCTCCCCAGGGTCACTAGTGGCCGGTGACTGAGGAGCATCACCATCACTGGCTGTTGGTGTACCCTCCACGTCCACATGAGCTGGCTGCAGTGGGGCAGGAGTCGTTTTGTCTATGGACTTGGGGGCCGGTGTGCATTGTGGCAGGTGTGCAGTGATGAGACCCAATTTCCCAGGCAGGTGCACATTCCCATCTATCGGGGTGGATGCTCCTCAGGTCCTACCACCTGTGGCCCCTGTTTACCGGACTGCTGTGCCATGGGGATGCTGGTTTTCATCTGCCCGGCCCTTGACATGGACGGCCTGGTGCCATCATCATCCCGTCTGCTTCTGCGTGCTGCTGTTGGATTTGTTTCTGCGGTGGGCCTGTCATCGATGTCTGATACTGTGCCTGTCTGGGATGGAGAGGCAGGGCATGAGTCATGGATGTAGGGACATCCAACATATATTTATGTAAGTACATTTTGGGCCTTGTGCATTGCTATCTGCATGCTGGAGGGGCAGACATGGTGCTTAGGTGTGTGGTGCAGTGTCTGTGCATCCTTCTAGCGCATCCATGTTGTGCATGCAGTTTGCTTGGCGGATTACGGTTGTGTTGTACATTGCGTGTGGTATACATGCCTCAGGGTCTGCATGCCATGTGATGTGTCTCTAGGGCTCAGGTGTACGCTTGGTGGTGGAGATGTCTGCACCATGCAGTGGGATGTGACAGTGGCGGGGCCTGCTTCTCTGCAGTGCTGCATGTGTGTGTCTGCATGCTGATGCTACTTGGGTTTGGAATTGGGGACTCTGGTGGTTTGTGTCAGTGGGGTTGATTGCGTGTGTTCACTTTTGTGTAGAGCCAATGCTCACTCACCTTCGTCAGCCTATGATGTTACTCCTGTCTCAGCATGCCTGACCGCTTCAATGGGCACCATGTGTATCAGGGAGCAGCACGTTTCCTCCCACCGTGCTAGCTTGATCGGCGAGGATGGTTTGCTTCCTTTTGCCTGGGCCTGCTGACGGTTGGTAGTCAGTATGTTGTGGACATGCAGCCGCAGGTCATCCCACCTTTTCCGGCATTCCCTTGTATTGCGTGTGGTTGTCCCCACTGCGGACACCTTCTCGGTCACCTCTTCCCAGATCTGTTTCTTCTTGATTTGGGTCGCACAGCGCAGGTCTGTGCAGAACACCACATCTGCATGTTGGGCCAGGGTGTCAGCCAGCATGTTTAGTTCCTCGTCGGAGAAACGTTGTTTTCGCAGACGAGTTGTGCCTTTGAGGGTGGACTGTGTCATTTTCTGGCAGGCTGATATCTCGGTTTTGGATTTCAGGGCCTGTTGCCATGGGATTGCAATGGATTGTGACTTTCAAGATGGCCGCCGGCGCATTTCCCGTTCCAGCGCGATGATGTTATTTCCGGGTCCAGTATTACGAACACAGTATTTGCATGACAGTATTTAAGGGTCCGTTGTTAAGGGGCTGCTCCTGGGCAGAGGCAGTATCAGCGGGTTCCGTGATGCCGCTATCGGGGGTTGGGTGGCCTTTACCGGCATGGTGGTTCGGCCATTACTGGCATGGGGGTTCGCACGTGCTCGTGCACTCGTAATCAGCAGCTATTAGCGGCGTCAAGGGTGCACGGACACTCTATTACCACCATGCCGGTAATTACTCTGTTTTTACCTCCAAACTTGTAATGAGGCCTCCTGTCTCTGTCCTGAACTCTTCCCTAAGTGTAGGTGTGAGGGGGGTTTGTTGGTAAATCTAGTATCCCCTTGGAGCCCTTTAGCAATTTGCATGTGTTTTCCTGAGATTATCACCCTTGTCACACACATGCACTCCCTCAACTTCCCCTGTCTTTAAGTTGTTACAGTCTAATTAGAGGTAGCTTTCATATTAGAATTTGCGAGTGCTCATACTGCTACTGAATTCTTTCCACTAATTTCACAGATATGGCTTTTAATTAATCATACAATGTGTCTTTCATGTTCTTAGTGTGGGAGTTCCCTATTCATTTGGTGTAATCAACACAAATAATTGGCACATGACCATTATATATATATGCAAACAAGCAATTTAATAAATTGCTGGGTTACCTACTGCTATTCCTGGATTGTAGGGTTATATCTACTTTAGGAGTAATGGAACCCCATTGAGGATTATCTCACAGGGATAGACAGTATTGATTATGTAATGTAAACGCAGAGCCCTGGACGCATTGTGTTGTAGAATGGCAATAAACTAGTCTCCATAGAGATCAAAGGCTGCAGAAATGTGTATCTGGCATATCAGTTGATCGTTCAGAATTTGTTTGGGCTTTACTGTTTTTTGGAAACAACAAACATACGATTATTTCACTTGTGCACTTTATAAAGGGGTAAATCAACTGCTTGGTGAAGATTATATTGATGGATTTTAGATCATTATAAATATATTGAATGTTATGTGTGGTCAGCGTGCTATGAATATATCAGCTGCCATGCAATTCGTAACATGTGATGTGTAAATTGTTTGTATTGTATTATGAATAGAATAGTGTAACATTATTTGTATAATTCAATACATTTTCAGAAGGTGTGCTTGATTTTGACTTATACAGTTGGGTCTGTTAGCCTCAGTCTTGACATAAGCGTCAACAAAGTACTGTTGTGTCAACTTTCCAGGAAAAAGGAAGGTTTTAAATTGATCCCAAATTGACATCCTGTAACAGTAGTATTTCATTTGACTAGCACTCATTCTTAGGTTGGAGGGTGGTCATCTTTGTACATTGCTGATTGACGTTGGCCTGTAGGCATGACCGATGCTGGGAACCCAACTTTGGTCCCCATATGGTAATAACATAGGATACACCAATGGTTGAAGATTAGGGTACAAGACACTTATTCTTTCTTATTCTTTCTGTCATTAACTCTTTTGTGTTCCATCTTCGGGAATCAGATGTTCGCTCCTGAAGAATTACCATAGAAACCTTTGATGGTTGAACTCCATTTACTGCGGCTTCATGGATGCATTGGTGTTTTACTTTATACAGCATTTTACAAGCTTCAGCGAAAGGGTTATACTGAGACATATATGAAAATAACTCCCTCAAACGATCAACGTCACACCCCACATGTTCATGTAGCGCGACTCTTTGGTTCCCAGCTTCCTCAGGATCCAAAATGTGCAGCTATGGAAAATTGTGGCGATCACTGTTTTCAGGATGCAAGGCAACAGATCAGTGATAGATCTGCCCATTTATTCTAAAGCAGAATGGTCTGTAATGATTCAAAAGTCAATGCACTATTGATAGACCAGATATTATTCATAAGATTTTTTGAATGTGTGTGATGTCCAGTCATGAGCTGTTGGATCACTGGTGAAACTCCAATGACATCCATTTGGGTTTTACCTTTATTGCAATATTTACTAAAGAGCTTATCACTTGGTTGTTCCTGTGGAAAATGTTTTGCCATGCATAAATTGTACAAAACGTTAAGTTGAGCAGAGGTTTGAGTGTGGACATTGTTTTTATTACATTCCGAACGGTTGTAAATTGTGTTGGATGGAGATTTCCCATCATTGTTTTTGTAAATTTTCCGTTCAGAAGCGTTTTCTTGATCGTTGATATTGGCACACACATTTATGTTGCGTTCATTATTGTTTTCCCTTTCAAGGGCTCTTCCTGTGTCTGTCATATTTATTCTAAGGGCTCCAGAACATGATTGCTGCATGTCCCATTTGAGAGCTGTTTCCTGAGCTGTCATTTTGTCCCTATTTTTTCATTTGCTTGCAGTATATTTTTCAGGTTGACTTGCTATTTGTTGTTGAGTCATGTTTGTCCGACGTATATATTTAGTCTCATATCTCTGTGTGTTCAAATTTTCTTCATAAGCATTGTGGAGAAGTGAAATGCCAAACATACTTGTATTTACAGAAAGCCCTCTGTATGAGGAAAGAAGTAGTTTATTTTGTTAGTAAAATAGTGCTTAATAGAATGAGTTTATTTTGTAAATGTATATATTTATATATTGTATGCAACTTGAACTATGCTGTTAAAGTGGTATACCTTTCTTGGGCATTTTCTGCAGCTAATTGTATGCCATCATTGTTGAAATACACATTTTGTTTGCCTGGAAGATGAACTTGAAATCGTATTGTTGTATGCGAAAGGCAATGACTCCCTCTATTGTTGGTAAAAGGCGATGCGGGCATATGATGGCTTCCGACAAACATACATTTGGCCTTTTATCATATAGGGCCTTATTACACGGTAGGCGGTGGACCAAGGTGCTAATAGCACCTTGGTCCATGCCGGTAAATTACCGGCACCACCTTGGAGGAAAGGGGAATTACCGCCCTATTCCAAGGTTGGCGGGACGGTAATTCCCCCTTCCTCCATTGCCCTTCCCCATTCCCATTTTTGCCCCATAGGGCATAATGGGAATGGGGAAGGTGCTAATTACGGTACCGCAAATTGTGGTACCGTAATTAGCACCCTGGTCCCTTTGCGGGCCCCTACTTTAACGGCTGGTCTACACCAGCCGTTAATGTCGGGTCCCGCAAAGGAACCTCGTAGTAAGGCGGTAAGGGTTAACGGTCACCGGTACCATTACCAGTGACCGTTAACCCTTACCGCCTTCCGTGTAATGAGGCCCAAAGTATGATATGATATGATTTAAAATGATTGTGTGGGTAGAATGTCTGAATGATGTTGGTCAATATTTTGTTTATATAAACATTGTTTGTGATGTATCGATTGATCAAATTTAAATGTGTCTAAAGGTTTATTATAAACCGTATATACATCATTTAAAAAAGTATATACACAACAAAAAAATATTTTTCCCCCTTCTGTGGAACCAGCTTGATGGGTTGCTTTTCTTTTCCCCATCTCCTCTTAGTGCTTAGATCCCAACTAATACGCAAGCAGTGACACGCCTTTTCAATAGTCCCCTTAGTTCCCTACGAAGAGCATACAAAGGTCCTAAAGGTGCAAAGAAAAGATGCAGAGGGGAAGAATGGAGGACTTAGTAGTGTCGGAACGAGCAGGTGCATACAATAGATACATACATAGGAAGCAGGCTGCAGTTAATACTGCTTTAATAGCAGATCCTAAAAACCAATTTCATTGATAAAAATGTGGAAAATTCACACGTGGTTCAAATGGGATCCTGTTTCATCTCATGGCATTAATAATGAACATTTCCTTTAAATTGGTATAGTGATATAAAGTTACTGCTGGCATCAAATCCACCACCATTATTTAAGTGTATTGAGTCATTTCCTAAGAAGACAGGTGGTGCTTTAACACTTGTGTTAAGACCAATTGTGCAAAATAGCACATTTAAGGTATTCGAAAGTAGAACAATTTCACAGGGTGCTCTGTAGAAGGAATAATGCTCAGCCAAAAGGGATCGTGAGAATTAGCAAACTAGCTATGGTAGAAATAAATATAGCAATGACAATTTAGGAAGGGAGAGGGAATGTCACCGGAATTTAAGGAGCTGCTAAGGTCCAAATCTCTTCCCACCTCCTCATTATACAGTTCTTTATGGAACATAGAAGTGCAGATCCAACATAGATCCCAAGGTCTCATTAAAGTAATCAGAGAAAATACAATATGCAAGATATCTGAAAGAGGCCTTTAGGCTGGCAGCAATATTTCCTAGAATGAAGGAGCCAAACAAGAAGAACACCGGAGCGAGACAGCTTGTGCAAAATCAGTATCTTCAAGTGGACAGAAGGACCAATCTGACCAAGAAAACTCCAGTTGGCTCTCCACTGAATCACCAGATAGCCAATCAACTACAAGCAGCCACAAAGAACAACACACTCTTAACAGAGGCTTCTCCCTCGGTGATTGTAAGTGTCCTGGGAACAGCTCATGGCCCGGTGGTCTCCCCTGGGTCTTGGCACTGGTCGGCAAGCAGGCATAAACATCAACGTTCCCGGCATCACCCTCAGTGATTTTAAGATTCCTGGAAAGAGCAAATGGTCTGGTGGAATCTCCCCTCAGTCTTGGTGCGGGCGGGCGGGCAGGCAGCTACAAACAGCAATGCCCCATTAACACAAGATTCTCCCTCAGTGATTTTAAGCTTCCTGGGAACTGCTGTTGGTCTGATGGCCTCCTGTTGCGGGGACATTTCTTCTCTATGAAACGGACAGTGAGCTAAAGACTTGGTAGAGTCTCTCCCAGAGGTTATTCATCCAAGAATAGGTAATTGGGCTGTATTTGTGCTGGTAGAGAGATTCCCAGACTCCCCTTTGTTTTCATAAATTAACGTTGGGTCTCACCCTAAGTTATCAGGGTGATCCAAACGTGGATACCTTGTTCACTGTTCTTAGAGAGGCACAGCTTCACCTCACTGATTATGCCCAATAAGGCTCTGTTCTTGCTGGTAGAGAGATTCCAAGACCCCCCTTTGTTTTTTTATTAAGGAACATATTTGGACTTGGCTCTAATATACAACATGAAGTACACCTTAACTTTTTCTTACTGGTTGCCCAGGAGTGGGATCCTTACACAGTATGAATTTGGAATCCTAAAGCAAGCACCCTACCTATGTTCTAATTATTACTTGCCTATCTACAGTAATGTTTTATTAAACCTTTGCCTAATAATGTAAACACTTTTTAATAACTGTCAGCAGTTGGTGCAATCAAATTACATATAAAGGTAACAGTGGTGCCACATAGAACTGTGTATGTATCTTAAATTAAGTTACCTGTTTAGATTTCTAGTAAAAGCAAGTCTTCATTATTTGTGTATATCTACTTGACTTTATATTCTTAAATATAATAAAAGGAATGTCTTATTACCTAACATAGCGTGTGGACATTCCATTGTGGGGAGCTTGGGGATTCACTGTACCTAAGAATTAGCTTGCATCACCTCCTTTGAGTCTCAGCCTTGGTGCTCGGCCATAGCTACCATTAGAGATTCTTGGCTGGGGTGCTTTATGCCTCTACCCCAACTATTTAGTGGGAAGGGGTACAGATACTCACCTCCAGTCTTTACAATAGTCAACTTAGTTGTCCTAATTAATGCACAAAGTATGCAATTTAGCACTTTCACAATTGCCTCTTTAAAAGTATGAAAGGAATTTCCCTGCTGAATGCCGTGCTGAAACATGCTCCCCTTTCTAAGGAGCCTGAATGAACACAGATTCCATTAATGACACACTGATATGCATGCATTTCAAGTATAATTCAGAAAGAACCACCAAGCTGACAAGTTTTTCTTTTAACATGCGGGACAGATCCATTTCATCTACTTCAACTAAGTGCATTTTAGGTTTAATATCCTCTGACATACATATGGCAGTTTGTTAAAGAAAGATGTACACTACCCTTCAGTCAATGATAATGCATTGTCTTGTGCGATGGAAAAGACTTGTCGCAAACAATTCTCATACCTGTATACATTCGCCTTGAGTATAGGAATACCATCTTGCAAATATTGTATTTCTTTAGTATTTTTGAGGAGGCAATCTATCTATCATCTGTTGAAAAAACCTGCTGCTGAGCCATTCCCAAAGGACAGTGTTTAGAGCTAAAACACTCCAAATCGTGTTGCAAATGCTGTTGGCTCCCTGGAATCTATTGTGAGTTAAATGTGATAGTTGCAAACCTAAAGTCCTGAGTCACATTGAATTGTTCTCATTAGATCTTGAAGATCATTTTGTAAATGACTAATATGTAACTCTGGTGGTGAAGTTCAGCACAAAGTCCGATTTCATGGCTGTTCTCTTTGTGAGACAAAACAATGAGTACAAAAAAAGTTGATGGATTTCACTCTCACATGCATGACTTCCAGGGCTCTCCATTCACACAACCCTTTCAGTTTCAATTGTAAGTCTTTCAGAATATTGCACACCCTGTGTGTTACAGGAATCACATTTAGCTTCAAAATTGTGCCATATTTGAAATTCTATAACTTCCTATCTTTTGTAAAAGAATATGTGGGAAATTAAGTTACACAACTGTAAGCAGATACACTGATACTTATTTGAGATGAGAGTTTTGCACCATGATTATCTGGTCAAGACAACATGAGTACTTGCTCTCGTGCACCAGGACAAACATGTATGCTAAAGTACATCGTAGGCTTCTATCTCAGTTTTCATATTTGTGGTGTTGCCAGACTGACTACTCCTACACTGATGTTTTGTTGGAAAGGCATCAGAGCCTCCAATCTTGATGGCGTGACCAAAGAATCGCCTTGGGGTGCATGTCAGTGAAATATGTGGTCTCTGTAACAAACCATTCCTTCTACTTCCTTTGAAACCAGATATGCAGTGAACTTGTGTCTACCAGCAAAGCCACATGAATGCCTGCACTTCCATCTGACACCATCGGGCATTGTTGAACGTTGACTTCATTTGTTGCATTGCCTAGTGAGTGTTCTTCATCCCCATTCCTATACAGTCACATTATTGGCTTTGTAGACATTCCTCTGCATATTGTGTGATATACAAAATGGTTAATTTGACCACAGAATAAGCCGCTCTCGCCTTTTGATTCTGGTAGGTAGAGCCAAGTAAAATGAGAGCGTTTTCTTCTGAGTCATAGAGGTAAATAATATACAACATAGACTCCAGTTTGTCAGCCCAGTACTATGATGTGGAAGGGGGCTTCATTGAATGATAGAGCCAAATAAATTGAGAGTGAAGGGAAAATAAAACATTTACTTTTAAAGAGCACTCAACCACTAATGTCTGAAATAATGTGTACACTTAATGTCCCTATGGCTCTCCAAGCACATGACTGTGCATAGATGGACCTGTTTCTTTATTATCTGAAGAATCTTATTTGTGGTTTTACAAGAGGCATGTCTGTTTTTTATTCTGAAGGTAGTCTTTGGAAATACAATCCTCTGAGAGTATACTCTCACAAGTGTGTCTACAGTGGTGTTAGGCAATACAACTAGCACTTAAATCACATTCAAAATACATCGTAATGGAGTAAAGATTAGGCTTTAAAAAGTGAATTTAACTAGTGCAATAATAGCTGTGTATATTCACCTCTATCCTGTTGGCCTCTGCCCTAAATATAAACGTCCACCATCTTGTGTGTATATGGTCTGCTGAATTCTCGTGGGGACCCTAATGCATTCAGCAAGCCAGACTGTGGCAGTAGCCACTTATGTTTTTTGTTCCTTCTTCAAAATCTTGTTATGGTGCCACCTAGACTAGCATCACAAATTGTGGAGAATCCGTGTGGGCTGTCCAATAAACTTAATTGCTGAGTTGATTACCTTTGGCTTGCTCCTACAATTCAATTCAGGTTTATAAATGTCACTTTAGATCATCCCTAGACATGGATATCATGTGCTCCTGCGTTTGAAAACCACTTGTATTTCACTCATTATCAGGTACATGCTGTTTAAATGTTGCAACCTTATATTTGTAATACGATCAATAGGGGTACCCCCTGGAGCCATTGTGGATGGGGAGTTGAAAAAACTGATTAGCTAACAAGAGAAAGATCCACATATAAAACAGTTTTAGTTAGTTTGTCCTTTTTCAATATATTTAGAAAAGGAACTTGTTCTGTGCTCAAAGAGTCAATCTAGAAACAACACAGGGAGGGTAAACTACAAATGAATAAGTATTTATTTAATGCAAACAACTATAAGAGAACTAGAAAACAAATTCATACATCAAAGTTGGTCTGGTTCGGAACACAAAAGAGAACGTTTTTGGGTGAGCATATATGTTGAAACATACATATATATTAGAACAATTCTAGATAGAGAAATAAGGAATACATTGAACCTTATCTTTCGGCAGCGAGTCATAGAGGTAAATAATATACAACATAGACTCCAGTTTGTCAGCCCAGTACTATGATGTGGAAGGGGGCTTCATTGAATGATAGAGCCAAATAAATTGAGAGTGAAGGGAAAATAAAACATTTACTTTTAAAGAGCACTCAACCACTAATGTCTGAAATAATGTGTACACTTAATGTCCCTATGGCTCTCCAAGCACATGACTGTGCATAGATGGACCTGTTTCTTTATTATCTGAAGAATCTTATTTGTGGTTTTACAAGAGGCATGTCTGTTTTTTATTCTGAAGGTAGTCTTTGGAAATACAATCCTCTGAGAGTATACTCTCACAAGTGTGTCTACAGTGGTGTTAGGCAATACAACTAGCACTTAAATCACATTCAAAATACATCGTAATGGAGTAAAGATTAGGCTTTAAAAAGTGAATTTAACTAGTGCAATAATAGCTGTGTATATTCACCTCTATCCTGTTGGCCTCTGCCCTAAATATAAACGTCCACCATCTTGTGTGTATATGGTCTGCTGAATTCTCGTGGGGACCCTAATGCATTCAGCAAGCCAGACTGTGGCAGTAGCCACTTATGTTTTTTGTTCCTTCTTCAAAATCTTGTTATGGTGCCACCTAGACTAGCATCACAAATTGTGGAGAATCCGTGTGGGCTGTCCAATAAACTTAATTGCTGAGTTGATTACCTTTGGCTTGCTCCTACAATTCAATTCAGGTTTATAAATGTCACTTTAGATCATCCCTAGACATGGATATCATGTGCTCCTGCGTTTGAAAACCACTTGTATTTCACTCATTATCAGGTACATGCTGTTTAAATGTTGCAACCTTATATTTGTAATACGATCAATAGGGGTACCCCCTGGAGCCATTGTGGATGGGGAGTTGAAAAAACTGATTAGCTAACAAGAGAAAGATCCACATATAAAACAGTTTTAGTTAGTTTGTCCTTTTTCAATATATTTAGAAAAGGAACTTGTTCTGTGCTCAAAGAGTCAATCTAGAAACAACACAGGGAGGGTAAACTACAAATGAATAAGTATTTATTTAATGCAAACAACTATAAGAGAACTAGAAAACAAATTCATACATCAAAGTTGGTCTGGTTCGGAACACAAAAGAGAACGTTTTTGGGTGAGCATATATGTTGAAACATACATATATATTAGAACAATTCTAGATAGAGAAATAAGGAATACATTGAACCTTATCTTTCGGCAGCGAGTCAAGAAAAGATACCTGGAGGTACTCAATATTGACCTTCTTTCCAGCAGTGTGTGGATCCTGTTGTAAGGCTGAGAGCAGATTTAAGGCTAGTTGCCCTGGCTCTGAACCAGCAGTCATGCCATGTCCATGTATTATGGTGATGGGTCGGCTCACCACAAAGAACCTTGCTTAATCTGTAGCAGGTTCAAATGTGTTAATTGTTGTTGTACATACAGACTGGACTGAATTGCAGGTGTTGTCTTGGGGTTTTAGTGCTAGGGCCAACCTTCTCTGGCTCCACTTCCCTGGCTGTTCCCTCCTCCCTAGCAAAGACTATATGTCCACGAAGTGGATGTTATTCCTGTTGAACAGTGCTACTTATCTGTATGATCTTCTAATTGGGACTAATGATGTGTTCCCTAAAACAATGGCTATCCTTCACCCTATGGGTCTTCTAGATGTCCCTGACCTAGGCTGCTTAACACTCCAGAGCTGTTATGGGATGGTGCCTCCTTCCACACAGGTCCACCTGTTCCTCTTGCATGCTTGGTTTCACCTGGCCATTCTCTGCACTATGTCCCAATATTCTCCACCTGCCGTATGACTGTCCCTCTGATCTCTCACCCCGCCTTTCCACCTCCACGATTTGATCTGACTTATCCTCTTATTCCTGCTCCTACTATCACTCTGACCTCCAAATACTACTCTTGATATATCTGCTGTTATATTCACCACCCTACTAGCTCTGGACTTCTTCAACCACTACTACTACTACCACCTCTCCTCTCCTACCGCTACTACTGCCACCACTCCTATTTTCCCTCTCCCTGTCACTAGTGCATCTGCCCTGCTACCACTACTATCTCTCACCTGCACTACTACCTCTCTACACTAACTACCACTCGCTAAGACTTACTATTGCTCAGTACTAGCAACTACAACCTCTTACCTCCATCACCAATTTACTACTCTCATAACTACTACCACTGCGCCACCACTACCATCTTGCTACACCTGCTCTACCTCTACTCTGCACACTCTACAAATACTCCAAAAGACCCCCTCTTGCCAATAGATTATGCAATCCGGTCACTCCGGTCACTCAGACCTCCTCCGCCAAGTCCTGTCCTCACAAAACTTACCGACACTGAATCATTCACAAGCACCTACTTAAATACCACAACCCCTCCAAGGATTAGATCCTTACCTTAACCTTATCCAACAGCTTACCTAGTTCCAGGAGGTGTGTCATGAGAGAGCAAAAGGCCACAAAGAAGGGTCCTGCCGGTTCCAATGTATTAAACATTTCTTGAAAGCAGTTCAATGAAAAAAAAAAAAACTTGGATCCCGGCTGTCTTGGCTCTGAGGGTGCAATGAGTCCCAATCTAGGGCCTCAGGGACAAGATGTGTCCCTTTCACATGCTGAGTGAGGTCTTGGGTACTGCTGTAGCTGGCAGAGAGGTGGTCTTGGTCCCGCAGCATGTCACTTATTAGGTTGCTGTAAGTCCTAATCCAGGGACTTTGGGGCAAGATGGGTCCTTGTTCCCGGGCACCCAAACATTGGGGAGGCTGACCCACAACTGTAGGGGTCCTCCAACATGTTGAGGTCCTGTGTACAGAAGTGTCTGGATGAGAGACAGGCCCTGTTCCAGTAGACTATCATCCTAAATAGTCACTGGGGATGGTTAGGGGACAGAGCTTTTCTCTGCCCTGAAACACCTGCCTTCACCTTGCAACTGGAGGACACTGGAAATGGCTGCTAATCCAGCAGGGTCCAATAAAGTCTTCTCAAGGTCTGATCCAAAGATGCTTCAAAATGATTCAAAGAATTGATTGGAGACCTCTTCTTTTATAGGTAATGTGTCTGGGTGGTTGGCCTTAAGCTAGCCTGCATTAGGGGTTCAATCCTTGCTCTTGAAATGAGCTGACTTTACCCTTCTGTCACATGCAAAGTGTTTTTCTCCAGAGGAAGTGGAGGGGACAGGAAAGATAAAGAAAGGCAGAGAGATTCAAGATGGTGGAATTCTCCTTCCCTTGATCAGCGTTCCTGTGACTACTCTAATGTCACCCTTTACCCCCTCTCCAACAAAAAAGGCCTTCAGAAATGGAGCTTCCTGCTGCGAGGGCTGGCTCAGTGTGAACGGGTGTGCACTTTGTTTCCTGTTCCCTGGCCAGTGTCATGTGGTGTGGCTGCCCCTGGGAGAATGGTGTTACCTGCTCTCACAAAGGAACACAGTCAGGCAATTACAACAGGCTACATTCCTGCCAGTGGCACAGGGTCTAGCCATTCTGGGCGAATACACATAGCCCTTCCACAGCTGAACTGAGCCAACAGAGCAGACACATCGCAATCTCAATTTAATATGTCTTCTGTAAACCTGAGAGCTACTGGTCACTGTACCCTAATTCACGTATGGCTTATTTCTACAGTTTAGAGTACCACCTGGACAGGATCTTCAGAGTTATGCAGTTTTTGGAAATGGGTTGCATTTTTTAAATGCGGCCCCTGTGCTACAGAAACCTGGTTGTCACAGCAGCTGTCAGGAAGGCACCTGTGACCTCTGAACCTTGTCTGTGCCACTGGTATAGAAGGTGCTGTGAAGAAGGATATTGATGCAACAGGGCACACATATACACTTGTGACATGGATCTTATGAAACGGGAATCTGATTGGCAGATTTCCTTTTTGGAGCTGGAACTCACTTCATCATGCTATTTTTTTAATAAAAATAAATAAAAAAATAGGGCTTTCATACCCTTACCAGATGGAAATTCACCACAGAAGAGTCTCACCAGAAGATGAAAGCTATGTATAAAGTAGGACACGTGCATGATTGTGCGTATCTTCAAATCACCTACAAGATTAGACCCATTGTTAGCTGCCACCAATCTCATGTGTAAACCAGGAGAAGCGATTTTCCATGACCTCCTTTACTTTCTAGCACAGATCAACTCCCTTTAGGACCTGCTGACAAACCCTTCCATTCACAATGTGGCTGGTTGTGAAATTAAAGTTGGTAGCTGGGTTCTATGAATGTTGTAGACCCTTATTGTATACCTGAAATAATGAAGAGAGGCATGAGTTGTGCAAAGACGGCTTTAATGCAAACTAATAAAGGCCGGGAGGTCACCCAGTCTTGTGAAGCAGAAAACTGAACTCTCAACCTGGCCACATCGGGCAGAAGTGTTTGAAGGGGAAAACCACACAATTAGAATACATTCCAGACAATGGGTGTATGCTAATTCCACCCATTCTCCTATTCTCCTACCTATACACATAATATAAAACAAATTGAGCTACCCTGATTGTCTAATACAGTAGTGTATGATGTCATGTGCATCCCACCACTGAGGTCCACCATGCACGTAAACGAAGAGCAAAATCTACCCCACATAGCAGCAGACTAGGTAAAGTAATATTGTTTTCTTTGCAACCAGAGATTTTGGCACAATATCCTATTCCCAAGTCCTGATGCTCCTCCATGTTGGAATTATCTTCCATCCTTGTAATTATCATGTTTCTGTCTGCCTATCCCAAGGACACACACTTTTAGTTCTTGGAACATTCTCATCTTGGAAAAATTCAATAGAGGCCTAACTCTAGAGACAATGCTTACCTATTTTGTGCCACGCATTCACCTTGCTTCGCACTTGGTAGTCTTGTAGACTCTCTATTGTGTGGTATAAACAATACCCTGTTCAATAAATGGCAGGAATGATTGCAATACATGGCAGAAATATTTACATCAATAATATTTATTAATATTCACAAAGCCTATCTTTTCCCTAACATGTATAATTGTGCATTTGCATATTTACATTCCCCTCTAGTTTATTTATTAACTACACCACCTTTAGATTTCATCTTGTGAGAGGGAGTGTTTGGTACCCGCACTTTCATCACATTGCGCAAATCCCCTGTATACTCTTCTGGGGTACATTTAAAAAAACAACAATTCCCATCCACATCGGATCAATGAATGTTTCAAAATAATGTTCAGGATCATTAGCGCATTCAAACAATGTTCCCTCTGGGCCAATTGTGTGTGAGATTATAATCATGCAAGGTGTGTCTAATTGTTCAGTTTGGATGTGGGTGTTTTTCACAAGAGGGGTAGCATCAACAGATTGCGTAGTGTGTGACATCATATGTGCTGTTTTAATCATCAGTCGTTTGTGGCAACCCAGGACCAGTTGGCAAATGCAATAAAGAACAAGTAGCAACACAACAATAGGATTAAGCACTTTGAGGAGATTGCTCATCTATGAGGGCACCCTTGAATACATTGACGTAAACAAGTCATCGTTCTGCAGTCCATTCTCATTTTACATGATAATGTGCAGATTGTGCATTGCTTGTAGCACCTGTGTAAGGCTTCCAATGTCCACATCATTGGGGGTATTTACGTGCAGCAAGGCAGGCCCAGTTTGCTGCACACCCCATTCCCTCCATGGCAGTTATCATATCAAAAATGTAGCAAGTCTACAAAGTGGTTTGTTTTATGGCCGAAAATTCTTCCCTAATTGCACTCAACCGCTTTTTCTGTCTCATTGGCCATTTAAATAAGCTGGTCATTTGCAGCCACTTGGGGGGGAACAAGAAACAAGGCAGAAACCTCTCAGCATGACTGAACACTCTGCATTCGTGTGGTTTGTCATCCAGCTTGTCATGTTAAGCTTGAATCAAATAGTTACTGTGGCGGCGGTGAGCAGGCTAGGAGACTGGTGAACCTGCTGATACAACAGGTACCTTGGATTGGTCATTGGGTGCTTGCGGAGTGCTGTAATGTTAACACCAGGTTATACCAGGATGGAAGCTTGCAGTGTCATCATGGAACAAAGACCTCCACAGGACAGCAGCATTTGCATATATGCCAATCCTCCACATACCCAATAGAGGTTCATGAGAGCAGTGGTACCAGGTTCATGTAGATTTATCGAAGTCAAACCTTTTACATATCTGCCCCATGTAGAACAAACAAGTTGTGTTCATGTTTGGACTCCAATCATTAAGTAGCCCAAACACCCATCTTGCCCTGCATTCTGTTGTCCCTGGGGATGTATACGAATTGTTCGAACTACAATTGTTCGAATCACAATTGACCTTTGCACAATTGACCGAATTGTGAAGGTCAATTGTTACATATCTGCGGGGGGAAACCCCTCGCAACCCACCTATATATATATATATATATATATATATATATAGATATATATATATATATATATATATATATATATATATATATGCGGTCAATTGTGAAAAGGTGAATTCGGACCCTTGACTTTCGATCAATTGGGTCATTCGAACAATTGTGTTCGAACAATTTGGGTAATACCATCCCTGGCACCTACTTGCCTTTGTAATAGATGGCACCCATCACCTGCAAACAAGGTCTACTTCTGCAATGAGACTAGCCTAACCCGGTGTCATTAAAACACTTGGATTTGGGGAATGTTGTTAAAAAGAACCTACTTTTCCTGACAAACTTCTCCTATGTCCCTGTTATCTGTGCCTGCTGTGAGAAACCAAATGGTGTCTCACCTACTAGTCCCTGGGTATCTCTCTCTCAGGGGGCCAGGGCTCAGCCATTGCCTTTGGATCCAGACCGTGGGGGTAGACCATCACAGGAGGATCACCTGGGTAAGGGGTCCTTGAGGAGTTGGGGTGAGGCGACCGATGGTGAGACGTGGTATTCCCCATTTCCATTAACCATGAACCCATCCTATTTCAGAGGATTCTCTACTGTCCCAACTCCACCCCCCTTTCCACACAAACACTGGGCCGAGGAAGAGGGTGACTGAGAGTAAAGAGGGTAACCCTTACATATCGCATTGGACATGTCCCACGAATCGGGCCAAGCAAAGTCAGGCACTTGACTTTAAGTGCATACATCTGATACCAATTAGCTCTCCTCACATGGATAAAAGACGGAACATAGAGACATACTATGAGCAAGGTGGAACACAGAGTAAGAGCAGAACTTCCAGGGCAAAGGCGAACCTACTGGGGCAGAGAAACAGACCAAGGGACAAGATGAAAAGGCTAAAGAACACCAGGAGTTCCCTGCAGGTAGTCGTTGCCTCCAGAAGGCCATGAAAGATACCTGGAAAAGGCCAAATCACAAAAAGAAGGCTGCATTGTGTTTCAAGGACGCGAGCAACCCTTCCCAGTGAATGCCAGAGTTGAGGAGGAGAGGCCAAGCCTGTGGTACTAACCTTGACTCGTGAATGGAAAAACTGTAAAGACAAGAAAGAAACACACACAGCCAGTGAGTGAGCAAGCAACATGAAAGACAGGTTTGTGTTAAGGAAAGATTGACGTTGCATCATTATATCATGCAATGGAAGGTTGCATGTGTGTAGATGAGACATGAAGAAAGGCAGACCTGTGAATGAACTTTGAAGTAATGATAACTGTGAAACAAGCGATACTGAGTGATGGAGTGGTCTGGCAAAAGAAAGTAGCCCACTCAAAAGTCTCTGCCAAAGGTGAAATGTGTGCAGCAATAAAGTGAATGAACTGTAAAAGAGAAGTGATCAAAGTTAACCCCTAGGAGAAGGGGGGAGTAAAAAGGTGAGCATTGAACTTTGGTGCTTATGACATTGAACTACCCAGACCAAGAAGCAGTGGGGCCATTAACACAAGAGTGTGAGCTGAAGGGAAATTTGAAGTGGTCCTATGGAGGTCTATAGTGAAAGCCATGCACATTCGAAAGTCTTTGACATCATGAAATGGTCTGAGCCTGGCTGAGGGGACCAGAAGTGTAATAAGTTAGGGGAAGGGAACCCCTAAAGGATGACCGACATGAAATTTTGCTTTAAGTGGTCTGAGCCCGCTAGAGGGGGACCAGCATGAACTTTGTTTGAACTGTGTTTTGAAACCTGGAAAGAGAGACTTTAACGTGGAAGGCTTAGCAGGCCTAGATCCACGTTTTGAACTGCCTGTGTGTTAAGAACTTGAGCCAGAGTGTGTCATCCTGCCTATGGGGACTGCCTTACTACATACTGTCTAACGTGGGGAGGAGAGCTCACTCAGCCACATTTATTCTTTATATTTGAATGCTGATTTTTCTTTGCATACATATTCTCCTTTACACACTTTTTGTACAAGAGATAAGGCAGGCATTAGGTTGTGTTAGTATAGGCCATTTTGATTTGACTGACTAAACTAGGACTGTTTTAGGTTATGTAAGTGTGAATTGAGAAATTATCCCTGAGTTGGACGTGCACACACCTCCCAATATAAATAGGAATTACATATATATTCTGAAATGTTTGGTAATTGTCAGGTGTGCAGCAGCAATGAAAGCAAAAAGGGTAATTTCTCAATAAAAACCTTTAAAACAGGATATATCAAGTGTTTGCCAGACAGTCACTGTCTGCGCTACCCACAGAATTCTATGTTTCACAACAAGTATTGGGAGAATACTATGTCCATCGGCTGATCAAATAAAGCAACTCAAAAGAATAGTGAAACGAGAATTATGTCAGAGCCATTGATTTAGATTTTCAATTTTTGTTATTGAAACAATTTGCACTTACATGGTGAGATTAAACAAAAACAACCATAATACACTTTTTTGGACTAAAAATCAATAGAAGCAACCATATTACAAAGTGACTTGAAAGTCAACGTCAATCAACAGAAACAGCCGTAGTGCAAGATAACAACAAAACCAACGCCAACACGTGTTTCAACCTTAACCGGGCCGTCTTCAGGGTGTAAATAATATGAAATTAACTGATAAATTGGTGTCAAAGTACTAGATGTGCACAAATTCCCACGCAAGATAACGTTGTGTATTCTACTCAAACTTAATGAGATATTCAATGGTGCCTCTTTACTTACAAGTTGACAAGTCAACTGCTAGTTATCTTGCACTATGGCTGTTTCTGTTGATTGACGTTGACTTTCAAGTCACTTTGCAATATGGTTGCTTCTATTGATTTTTAGTCCAAAAAAGTGTATTATGGTTGCTTTTGTTTAATCTCACCATGTAAGCGCAAATTGTTCAATAACAAACATTGAAAATCGAAATCAATGGCTCTGACATAATTCTTGTTTCACTAGTCTTTTGAGTTGCTTTATTTGATCAGCTGATGGACATAGTATTCTTCCAATACTTGTTGTGAAACATAGAATTCTGTGGGTAGCGCAGACAGTGACTGTCTGGCAAACATTTGATATATCCTGTTTCATGTATTATTTGATGGTAGGCACTACTGTCATCCAAGCTATTGCACAAAGTAGGAGTGTTTCAAAACCAGAAACATTAATAAAGGTTTTACAAATTTTACCTTTGGGCCAGTGTCATACTTGTGATACCATGACTCCCTTACACTGCCCTCTCCCACAGTTAGCCCACCCACCTCCCTCACAAACACTGTTAGGGCTAATTCACACTGATGCTACACATGTGAAAGCAAATTTCATTTTACCGTGCACACCCAAACTCCCACTTCACACTCCACCACCGGCCAGCCACATGTGTATACTTATCCCACAAATGAACCCCAAACATGACACATGCATGGAAGTAACCACACACATGACCAACAATGGTCAGAACCAGGGCCACTAAACTGACTACCAAACCGGCACACTGCAAAAATAACTGAGATAAAAAAACAAATTATATTAAACAGTTGTATTGAGTTCATACAGACTGTAAATCAAAGTTCAAAATCTGTCCATGAAAATGGAACGGATGTAAAAATGTCCATGCCCATTAAAATTATTTACAATACCACGAACAAATAAAAATAAACCATTTCTGCATTATGAACACTAAAACACACACTAATAAAATATGTACAAAATAAACATGGAGTAATGTCCAAAGTCCACTCCAAATAACAAAATAAATAAAGGGAGATCTACACATGAAGAACTATGTACAAAAAACAGAGTAATGTCCAAAAGCTCCGAATAATAAATAAAATCAACAGAAACTTATATATAAATACTATGTACAAAGACAGCGGGCTAGTCCTCCCCTCACCAAGGTCACTCAATATCCAGGCCAGGGCATCATCGAGTACTGTGTCCACTTCGCTGATGCATGACTCTGTTGACTCGTTGAGGGCTTGCATGTCCACCAGCATGGCCCTCTCCCTCGCCTCCCAGTCCCTGTAAACCTCCTCGAGGATGACGCGACGCCGCCTTGCCTGACGCACTGCAATCTCTGCCCTGGCCATGGTGAGTCTCGGCCCACTGCCTCTCTGCCCCAAATTGCTGTCCACATTGCTCCCACACGGAATACATCCTCGATCAGAGGTCCACATTTGTGTCCTGCCTGATGCCAGATACCTGCCCCCATTGGATGTTATGCCCTAAGTTCTGAAGCCTCCTACTCAGAGCCTGCTGCTGCCATATTGCCCGGTGCCTGACTTGCATGGACACCCTGTGGGCTTATGAAATTCCCCAGGGGCGTCTGGCACATGCCCATGCCCGCTCCTGGGTGCCTGCTCTCCCTCCATTGCCATAACTCCGGTAGTAAACTGGATTGGTGTGGTGACCACCTCAGCTGATCCACTGGCGACTACCAACTCAGGCAGGGATGGTAGCTTCACTATACTGGCCGACGTGGTTGGGACTGGTACATAGGGGGCCCTGGTGGTATCTGGCCCGGAAGGCACCCAGGAGGAGGACTGGTGCAGAGAGGAGCAAGATGAGGAGGGGGTCAAATAAGTAGCCAGCCCATGCATCCAATTCAAGACCAGGAATACTGCTAGCCAGTTCAGGAGACACCAGCACTCATTGTGATGATGTGCAAGCCCACAAGTGTAAGCCTGCACATCATCACGAATGACCTCTGTATGCCTCGCAATACGGGCTAGCAGGGGTTCACGAATGGCCAGATCTGCAGGCATTGGGGTGTTGGTTTGGGTGGAAACATCTGACACCTGCGGATCGGTCCAGCCTGGGGCATGCTGGCAGGTGCATAGGATTTGGCACGCTGACAGGTGACAGGATTTGGCACATGCACTTCCACGGTGACCTGCCCTGCCTCCTGCCCCATAGTCAGGCCTGTACCGTCACACCCACTTCCCACTTCCACTTCCCACCCCTGCTGGGCCCCATGGACTCGGCTAATATGGCCCCATCCTCCTCCTCCCCTGCCAACCTGGATGCCTCCCTAGTGTCTTCAGAAGTGGATTGCCCCTATGTCAGCTCACCTGTCTCACTCGCTGCCGAGGAGTCCATGTCCACCTTCGCCCTCTTGGACCTCCCCTCAGCAGCTGTGGCCTATGGTTGAGATGCGCCACCCATCTACTCGCTCCCCGATTATGTTGTTTCCTAGGGGCGTGAATGGGCCTTGCATTTCTCCCCAGTGGAGGCCTCCCTGCTGCCCAACTCCACAGCACTTTCTCCATCCTCTTCTTCCAACGCCACAATGGATAAGGAGACATAGAACGCAAACATCAGGGTACTGTAGCTATGTGTGTTTGGCACAAAACGTATGCACATGAAGTGCACTGCCAAAGGTCACAACCATCATCACCCTCGACAACACACAGGTACATGCACTGTACATACATACACATACATGTCTGTCCTTCACAAAAGACAATCACATACTTGGACATGGTACTGTCACCCTCTACAAATTATGCATGCTAAATACACATGCGTAATGGGCCATACACATGTCATGCACACACATCACATGACAGTCCTGAAGCAGTGCACTGAGCCATCACATCAGAGTCCCTTCAACATCAATCAGGCAACAAGATTAGGTCACACATTGAAATGCAACAGTTACATCCATCCAGGAGTGATGGCCAGTCACACAGTCACATGTCAGACACATACACATGTACACCATGCCTGTTTATGATGTTGATGACACCACCCATGTGTCACACACCTCCCACGGGCACGTCTCAGACACATGTAAGAAACCATGTGCACGTTGTGTTATGCTGCAGTACAACACACATTGCAAAAGTGAGACTGTTGAAACTATGGATGGTTGATTGAACACATGTGGAACACTGTCTGGGACATACACACAGACATCCGTACAAGAGACATACTTGCTCTAAGACCAAGGTGCACACTCCCACCATACATCAACATGCACATGCTCAGTGGAGGCCAGCAACACATGGACACTCACCTGACGACTCCAGAGAGTGCTGCAAATCTCTGATCTGGGTGTGCACTGCCAGGTAAAAACTCTCCAGGACCTACATGTCAGTGGTGTTCAACTGGCCCCAGCGCCCCCGTTGGTTGGCACCAGCCGTGAGGTAGCACCAGGCCTTGTTGTGGGTTCTGGATTTCAGGTCCTACCAGTGCTTGGGCACATGGTGGTAGTCACAGGGTGCCACCCCCTCCGCGTTAATGGCACCCACCATCTGTTCCCAGATCAGCTTCCGTCATTCCTTGCCGACTTGCCTTGTGGTGTTGAAGAGGTCTCGTCTGCAGCCTATACTTCAAAATCTTTTAGATCCAGCAGACCTTTTCTCTCAACCGATAACAGTGTCACATCAGCAAGAACCTTGATCCTTTCTAGGATAGGTTATTATAACTGACTATTCACAGGCACAGCATGAGAAACATAAAAAAAACTTCAAGTTGTGCAAAATAACGCATTCAGAGCGACACTGAACATACCTAAGAATTTGCACATCTCCTCCACCAGACGACTCATACACTGGCTACCTGTCCACAACCGGATCAAATTCAACATTTTTATTCTATCCCACAAATGCTTAGCCAATAATTTTCCGACCTATCTTAGCAACAGGGGTGTTGCTAGGTCTGGAAAAGATCTGGGGCTAAGCTAATGTCGGGACTGGCGGGACTCGGGGCTAGCAAGCCTTTTGGTTGTAGCTCCTGAGATTCTATACAGGGCTACAACCAAAAGACCAGGGGCTATAGCCCACTTAGCCCCCCGCTAGCAATGCCTCTGCTCAGCAACCAAATCATCAGACGCCCTCCAAAAGACCTATTTGCTCCTCCTACTCCAACCGCATCACCATCCCAAGATTTAAGAGATTAAAAGCAGGGGGGTCCAGCTTCCCAGTGGTTGCAGCCCATCTATGGAAATCCCTACGACCACAATTAAGAATAGACCCATTAATGTGGTCATTCGAAAAAGTGTCAAAACTAGACATTTCAGTCTAGACTCACAACAATGACACACTAGTGTTAGGGAGAATTCTCCAGAATGGCTAATTTCCCTTACCTGTTGAGTTCCTCAGCATCTTTGCTGGATTTCTAGGGTTTCATTTTTTTTACCTGGTAAGAGTGTGAGCCTTTTTTCCCACTCTTACATGTGTTTTGCTGTGTGTTGTACACTCTTTGCTCATGGATTATGGAGTCTCACCCACTACATAGGCATCATCTTTTTACTGTGTGTCACACAGCACCTTTAGTACAGTGACACAGGGTTGTCTTTTTCAGACTTCTCACTTAAAACTCTATTTTCTGGGACTGACTACTGTCTCCCAGAACATGTAAAGTTGCCGTTGACTTTACTAGCCTTTTTAAATGTACAGACCCATTACACCCTATCTTCCAATAGAGTACTAGATGGGTTAATAGTTATCCCCTTTTGTCTGATTCTCATGGAACATTAGTATGTTCCCCTTTCTCTAAGATTTGGCTGTTGGCATTGGTATCTACCATTTTTATTCTACCGCGAGCTATGCAAATAGCCTGGGTACCGTTAGAGGCTATGGTGGTAGCCTCAAACTCAAACCTGGTAATCCACTTTATATTTAACTTGGTTCTGGTTGAGATGTTTCGCCATATCTTTTTGTAAAGGTCTTTCTAGTGTTTTACTCTGCGCACCAAACCAGGTTTGGTTCCTTTGTTTGCGTCCTTTGGCAGGCTTCTGCACAGAAGCACTCCTTAGGCGCCTGGATGTCTGGTTGGGCAGGATGTGAGGGAGAGGTTTGAGGCCCCTTGCACAGGGTCTCCTTGGAGACCAAAGTTGCACTCTTGTTTGATTGGCTAGGTGGCTGCCCTGCCAGAACATCCACCCTGCTGTGTGATTGACAGCCAGGCGGGGTGAATGGGGGATTTGGTGCATAAAAAGCCAGTCTCTGGGACTGGAGGGCAGAGTCGCCACTGGAACGAGAGAACCAACGAGAAGCTGAAGGAAGACAACTGCTGCAACTACTGGACACCCGGTGAAGCCCTGCTGCAGGTCTGAATCGCCTGAAACTTTGACGACAGAGGAGATCTGCAAGGAATCTTCTCCCTTGAGCTTGTGGGAACAACCAGCTTGCCAAACGCCAGACACTGGTTCTCATCTTGGTCGAATTTGCTGTGCATCGCTGCAGTAGATCGGATAGCCAGTGGGAAGAGTACCAATTTTGGTTTTAAGGAGCGCAACTTGTATTTGTTGTATTGCTCCTCTGCTGGCTTCATCGCTGGGCAGTGCAGGACCATCCAGCCGTCCTCCTTCTTGTCACCACAACTGAAACTTCAGGTACGGTGAGCCTGCAGGAACTGCTAGGAATTACTGTCTCAGCTACAGCATTCTTCTTCGTTTAAGATACTGTGCAAACTTGGTCGTTCATTCCGTAGACCGCAGTGAAAGTGCTTGAAATCTTTCACCTCTCCGAAGGCTTGTCTCTCTCTTCTCCATTGAATAACTTTTCCTCCGACCAACTTCATTTTGAACTCTTGGCAAAGACTTAACCGCAAATTACTTTGAACTGTGTGATCCTCTGCCAAGACTCTGAACCATTAACATTGGCCCAGAACTATGACTTGAATCCTAGTTGTAGTAGCCTTTTCTATATTTCCCTGCCTATAACTCGTTGGTGTTATTGATTTTGAATAACCTTGGCCTCATTCCGAGTATGGCAGTAGGGGGTTAACGGCACCGGTAAGGATGCCATTGCCGTTAACCCCCTACCACCACATTCCAAGGTCCCTCAACGGGTCCCGCTAAGAACGGCTGGTCAGACCAGCAATTTGCGGGCCCGCTATTAGCTCCTTCCCCATTCCCATTGAGCCCTATGGGGGCTCAAATGGGGAATGGTTTTCATAACGGGGACTTACCGGGTCCTCCAAGGTTGGAATGACCCGTTAATTCCCCATTCAGAGACACTGGACCCGGACCCGGGTTTGGAGGCAGCCATGGTGCTAACCGCACCATGGCTGCCTCCAAACTCGGAATGACCACCCTTGTCTTTTCTCCCTTTTAAATTGCTGGAGTGCCATTTTGCTCATACTTCATTTTGAGCTTAACCTGTCCAGAATTGATTGGGTGTTGTTGTAGTATATTAAGACTGTGATTTTCTGCTGCTTTATGATAGTGAACTGTTTTATAACTGATGGAGTAAATAAATGTATATTCTTTTACTCCGAAACCTTGAATCAGTGTTTTTTTTTATCAGAGTAATTGTCCTTTGTGTAAACTCTTGTACTGCTCACTTTACTCTTGAGATAAGTTTGGCTGCTCAGCCATCGCTACCATTTTACTGTGCAGTACAGGCTTGTACCAAAGGTGAAATTGTACTTACACTTATAGTCTTAATTGTGTGTGGTGTTTCCAAAGGATACTGCATATGATTCTGCCTAACAACTAGCGACAGACGATAGGTGACATACTGACTATGTCTTCTTCAAGGTCATATACTAAAATAAAATTGTTATTACTATCTTTCCTGTTTTCCTGCCTGTACCTATCTTATGAATGTAAATGCAATCTGTAACATGCATCAAGTAACATGTACGATGTACCAACACCTCACTGTAACAATCATCTTAAGTACTAGTGCCTTGATGCCTCTGGCCCAAGCACGCTCTATAAACGTCAAATAAAAACTAATTAATACATCATAATGCCCCAGGACATGCTTCGCCAGGATGTCAACTTCCCTGGCTGTGAAGTTGATAGCTCTCTGCCTCGCTGCCGTGGGGTTGCCACTTGCCTCAGAAGATGTGTGTTCAGATATGGCAACCCCTGAGGCAGGTGTGGGTGGGCAAGGTGGTCCTGGGGCTGGGCTGCGGTGGTGATGTTCTGGCACGTTGGGAGTCTTCTGAATCAGCTGAGGTAGCCACAAGGCACTGACAATGACTTGACAGCAGGCACTCAAATTGCAGGGAAGGTAGGCAGCAGGCACATATAGTGGGCAGGCAGCAGCAGATGACTCGTAGGAGGCAGCTCAGGGCAGTAGGAGGCAGGTAAAATGGCTCATAGGCAGGAGTACATGGGTCTTCTGTGTGACTCGCGTGGGCAGCCGGAAACAGAGTGACGGTTACTTTGCACATGCAAAATTAGCGTGTACACGTGAAATCAGAGGAATGGGCCCGATCACGTAAGTTATGTGACATGCGCTGGCCGTTGGTTGTTGGCATTCAGATTTGGGTTAAAGGAGTGCATAGGAGAACATCACACAGCTTGTGCGAGTTGGAGCGGACAGACGTGTGGACTTCAGAGATTTATAGGTGTCACATATTTTGTTAACTACTGTGGCAGTGCGAACTTCTTATTTTGGTGGGGGATTTGCCTTTGCATGCATGCGCGTGTATTTTTCTTATTTTGAGGCTAACGGTGAGTCGCGTATGCATTATTCATACTCTGGGTCGCCCTGTGTATCACGTACCCCCATTGTTAACATCACAGTGGCTTTCGTGGAATTCGCGTACACATTTTTTGTGTTGCTGGGTGCCACAGAGTACCGTGTAATGGTTTTTCTTTTCACGTGAGATACTGAGGGGTTGTGTACACACTTATTGATATTTGGGGTGCCTGTGCGTCTCATTTATTTTTCCACCAGGTGTAATATTGAGCCTTGCTGGACCATACTAGTATGTTTTACATCATATATCCTGCCCACTCAATACAATTTCCATGGACAATTGCTCGGTGGGCCTCCTATTGTATTCATCCATCTGTACAATGAGTGGGAAGGCCACAAGAGGGAAAGGTGGCACAGGTAGCCGAGGTGGGTGAGGCGGCCAGGGTCAGGGATGTGCAGCGAGAGCTGTGCACCGCCCCCAACTGGGTCTGGGAGCTTCAGGGCCAGCTGCTGTCCCCACCAGACATGGTCATGAAGCTGCAGGGGCAGCTGCAGTCCCCACCAACCAGCCACAGGTACCACCAACAATGGCTGTAGTGGTCACAGCCCAGGTCCACAGAGACACTGGGGCAGATGTTGTCCATGCATCCAAGGGGCAGGGATGTTCTCACAAAACTCATGTCCCCACCACCCCGGGTCCAGAAGTTGCAGGGCCAGCTGCTGTCCCCAAGGTCATGAAGCTACAGGGGCAGCTGCAATCCCCAACACCCAGGCTCAGGGAACACCAGCCATGGTTGTAGTGGTCACATCCCAGGTCCACAGAGATGCAGGGTCAGATGTTTTCCATGCGTCCAAGGGGAAGGGACATGCAGTGAAAGGACCTGGCACCAGCACCCAGGTACGGGTACCTCCAGGGGCACCTACTATCCCAGCATCAGTTGGTGATACCATGGCCCAGGCCACTAGTGCTCCAGCCCATACTGACCTGAATGGTCCCAGCCACACAGGGCCTGCACAACCTTCCAAGAAAGTAAAGCGTGCAGTAACAGGCTCAATCCCAATGCACGGCACAGGAGACCACCAGGTTGCGCAAGAGGAGCTTCAATGATGAAGAAATCCAAATCCTTGTGGACTACGTGCGAGTACACTACCGTGACATGCTCAGGCAGGCAGGGAGCACACCTACACCTGCTCAGCGTATGGTCCACTGGCAAGGAGTCATGGATAGCATCAGCAAGAGGACGAGGATCTCACACCACATGAAGAAGCCATTAGTGAGTTGATTAATGTTGAGCAGGTCCAAAGCATGGGAGGCCTGCCAAATTATGAGGACATTTCTGGTGAGTGATGAAGCCTGTGCATCCAGAATATGTGCATGTCAAGTGAATGAATTGTTATGATTGGGTAGCACTTCTGCCTGCATTTCCATGAATGCCATGGGTGAACCATGTCATGGTGTACTGACCCGTGCTTGATGTCTTGCAGACTGCATACAACCGATGTGCTGCACGCCAAGATTCTCCTCATCACCAGACCTGCTCCCTCATTTCCTGTCACTCTCTGGCCGGCCTCTCTTGGCCCTCTTCCTGCTCTCACCTGTGATGCTGGATACCTTGGGTTAATCTTCGACTCCACACTCTCTTTCTCTACTCAAATTTCTGATATCTCTGAGAGGTCAAACTACCAGCTGCACCTCCTCAGAGGTATTCTTCCTTTCCTCTCCTTCCCCCAGCAGCTCACTGTCTCCAGAGCACTGGTTCTATCTAGGCGGGGCTACTGCAACAGCTTCTTTCTTAATTTGACTACTTCAACTCTCTGCCATATGCAACTCATCCAGAACATGACTGCGATAATTGTCTTTGTTCTAAAGCCCAGGTATCGTATCTCTCCAGGACTGTAATCTTGGCATTGGCTCACAGTGGCTATGATTATTAAGTTCAAAACCCTCTGCATTGTCCACAAGGCCTTCTGGGTCCTGGGGCCGCAATACCTTCAACTGTATCTTCTTAAATATCTTCCTTCTCAATCTCTTCGATCATCCCTCTCCTACTTCCCCAGGGTCAGTCATTTCTCCTAGCAAAGAGTTGGTGGTTGATGTCTTTCTTCAGCTGGGGCCTCCCTCTGGAAAAGCCTCCCTTCCTCCCTGAAACTTGAGGTGAACCTTCTCCGGTTCTGGAAGCACATCTGATACTTTCTCTTGGGTTGTGCTTTCTCTCTTCCTCTCCCCTGCCGAACTCCTGGCTGAATCTGAAACTGCACTGGTCACCTGGCCACCCTCTGATCTTTGGCCCGGTCCTCTAGCCTGCCAGATGCACCCATGCACTGCCTCCCTGGCATCCCTCACACTGGGGGATGTTTACTGTATCCCTACAGTCCCCTACCAGCACTTGACACCTGATGTCTGTACTTACCCTTCCACTGCCATCAGCTGGCTGCATTTTACTTAGTTCTTATGTTGTATTTATTTTACTGCTGTTCCCATGTACTGCACTGCCCTGTCCCACCCCTCCCCTCAAGTCTCCCCTTCCCCTCTACTTGCGCAATCTCAATGTTACCTGGCCCCTTAAGATCGGTGTGTCTGACTTCACTCTATTCCCCCACCCTTGCCTCGTCGCACCATGTAACACTTGTGTATATGCACGTATGAATACCATATAATATCTTGTCACATACATTGTACATGGCTTTGGGACAGTAGTCATCAAGAACCATCTCATGATAATAGACAGTTCTGACATGCTTATCCAACGTGGCATCGGGTATTTACATCAGTGATGTTAGTGACTCAACTATGCCAGTCAAGTGCTTGTGCCTGAAATAGGTGCTATACACTATGCACTGCATGTGGTGTTAAGTCCTTCCACACATGCCCATGCTACCCATACCTTTCGTTAACACCGGCAACGGGCGTGACATTGTGCCATGTGTGACATAGCATATTAATGTGTTGCAGAACACCATTGTGATAACTATGTGTGTGGGCTATGCTATTTACATGGCTCTTCAAGTATTTTTCTGTCCGTGTGCAGGTACTGAGGCACTGGATGCAGAGGAGGAAGTTGAGGAGGAACAGGATCCTGAGCCACCACAGAGCACCAGTGGAGGGCGTGTTGTGGCAGCCCATGAAAATCCACTGGTGCTACAGACCATCCAGGGCCTGACTCAGTATGAGTCCACCTCTGATGAAACCAGTAGCTCTGGTGGTGAAGCGGATGTGAATTCCTCTATGCTGTCGCAGGTGAGTGCATCAAGTGTTGATGCTGATGTAGCCCAAGCGTATGCAGGGCCAGTCAGTATTGTCACGTCCGTCTGTGGTGGTTACAACTGCTGGGTTACGCTCCACAGTATTGGTTCCTGGTCCTGAAGCTTGCTGACTTTACTGCCTATTTTCCCCTAGTTATCTTAGTTGCTGTTCTTGTCCTCACTTGTGCATCTATTATTCCATTGTTCAGAGTTAGACTTCTGGGGTACCCAGCAGGCAATCTCTGCACCTTCCCTTCCCTTGTTTTACCTGTGGTCTATTGTGAATTTATGTAACAGCGTGTTGCGTTCTATTCCCTCTGAAGGCATCTGCTGTAGGTTCCAGATGCACCCATACCGGCTTGTCTTGTGTTAGTACAGTCCATGTGCTTTAGGATCTAGACACAGAAGCCACTCCTGCTTCCCCTTTCCATGGGCTTGCGAGGAGTGGTGCCTGTAAAAGTAACTTACACAGAGGCATTGGGCTTCCCTTATATCTGTGGGCAGTCTTGTGTCGAACCTGTGTATACACCCCTAGTGGGATTCCTCATTGTTTGTCCAGTGCAAGGTTCCCATCCCTGTTTAGTTGAACATTGGGATCCATCCTTTGTTCCTGTTCCGTTGTTATGAATTATCTTGCCTATTCCTGTTTGACTTCCTGCGATAAACTGCCCCCTTAAATTAGCAGAACAACACAAAACCTACCTGGGTGCCCTGTGCAAGTTACGACACATTGAGGCACTTGTGGAAATATGATGAGTCACTGTCAGCCATATTCACTGTTAAGTCCAGTGTTTATGGTATGTTGTACTAGGCAATTACTGATCATGTCAACATTATTATGGAAATGTATGAGCGTGTGTTATTTCTCAACTTGTTCCATACATCGCTGAGCACTTTGTGACAGTAGTGTTATGTGTTGGTCATTTATGTATCTCGTTTGACATTGCATGCCATGGCACAGTGTGACGATAATTTTACATGACCTGTGGGAGGGCTTATGTGACACACCAACAATTAGATGTGTACTTTGATATGGTGTTAGTGCATACTACCTCTTCTATGTGTTTCTTTTGTACACACCAAATTGAATAAGTTTAAGTTCTAAGGGATGCACACAATGTAGCACTTGCTAGGACACATTCTCAGGGTGGTTTAACGGGCACAGATGATTGTCACTTTGTCATCATTGAATGGCACCTGGAATGTGACAGGGCTGTGTGCACTCCAGTGGGTTTGGATTTTAGGTGAAAAATGTAGCCACATGCTGGGTATGGGCAGCCTTGCCACGTGCCCTTTACCCTACCATGCGCAGGGGACGTGCATGTAGTTCGGAATGTGGGAGCACCAACATGTCCACCGGTATGCCATGCCTTGTTGCAACATTGTGCAGGACACATGCTGCCACAATGATCCTGCACACTACTGGTGGTGCATGTAGCTTCTCACAACCAGAGTAGTCAAGGGAGCGGAAGCTATGGCCCGAGTTGCAATATGGGCTGCGTTGTATTTTACCTGGGGTGGTGTGGGTGGGTTCCGTTTGGTGTCATCATGTAGGTGCTCAGAGGGTAGGCACTGTCACCTGTAGAGGTGAAGATGTTTGTCAGTGGTGTGTGTTTGTCTGTGTGTTACATGCATGCATTTGCAGGGGCATTTATACTCACCGATGAGACATGTGTTACCAGGCCTCCTAACCTCCAGGGCCCGGTGTAGGGGTGATATTCTGAACATGAAACTATCATGGGTGGACCTTGGATAGTTTGCATATACAGAAGTAATGATTCTCTTGGCTTCACATACAACCTGCATGTTGATGGAATGCCAGTGCTTGCGATTGCAATAGATGTGCTCTGTGGCCCTAGGTGGACATAGAGCCACATGGGTGCAATCGATGGCACCAAGAACTTTAGGGAAGTGTGCCACCCCGTAAAAGTCCTGGACCATGTCCTGCCTTTCTGCCGGTGTTCTGGGCATGTAGATGTGCCTGCGGACTGAGGGGCGTGCAGTCATTATTGCCAACACCTGGTGTAGGCAGCGTGACTGTGTGGGCCGTGAAATGCCCCCAAATATTGCAGTTGTCCGATGAAATGACCCAGTGGCCAGAATATGCAGTACTTTGTGCACCTTTTCCAAAGGGCTCAGTGCTTGGGAGCACATGGTGGATGATGTAAGGTCATCATCCCACTCCGTGACCAGGTCTAATATGATATGAGGTGCAAACCTAGACCTGGCATAGACCTTGTAATCAGGCATTCCAGAAAGGCTGATCCTGGGTAGAAAAATGTGGGCCCTGGATATCCTGCTCCTCCTGAAGTGTCCCACAATCAATATTGTGAGAAATGGTACATACATCATAGCTGTATACGCAGTTGGTTGTTCACACAGCATTTCTATGCATTTGTTTTAGTGTGCAGTGACGCTTATGCCAGCTTTCGCATGGCGGACGTGTTTCCGTATTTGTGCGTCTTTTTCGGCGCACCAGAGAGCCCTGTTCAATTCCATGAATATGGTTTGTTAGCGTGCATATAGGCGTTGCAAGGATTTTCCTGTGGTATATTCCTCATTACGCACACATTTTCGCTGTTGTTCCCCATTCCACCTGTTCCGCCCTGTTTTTAGGTGACTACGCAAGACAGTATGCCCCTTCTCTAGGAGTCTAGTGCAAGGCGTTCATAGTGTCACAGTGAAGTGTTGGACCCATGTGGATTCCTTGTCTCTGGTAAGCCACGCATATTGTGTTCCATGAATTGACAAACAGGCGCTTGTGCGTGTTTTCGTGCGCAAATCCACCTTTTTCAGCTCAATTAATTCCATGAATTGGGCCACAGTGTCTGCTCACCTTATGATTTGCTGTGCGCACAGACTCCTCTCCGAATTTGGGCACCCATGACCCAGGGCATGCAGCAGCGAGTCGAGCATCTTCATGGAGACGCTGGAAATCACTTTGGGGTCACCAGATTTAGTCCCTTGATGTGTACCTGAAAAAATGAAGAGGGGCACGAGTTATAAATACACAGCTTTAATGCAATTCAATATCCGAACCAATCAGAATTTGCCATGCATACTGCTTTGGTGCAGCATCATAACTTATCCTTGACTCCCCAAGCACTCCCGATACTATTCCCCGAGGGCATCTCCCCTGGTATATGCCCCACCTACACCGCTCCTGATTTATTTCTGCTGTATCCCCACAGAACCACCTTGATGATCCTATTGGCAGACCATAGCTCGCGCCACTGGCCATGAAATCTGCTGCATCTACCTGCTCCCGTCACACAGAGAATGACTTTTAATGACTTACTTTTATTATTCTTACTATGTAAACTGTAATCACTCAAATTGTATAGAGTGTAAATGAAACAACATGCCTCTAACCTCTACTATTACCCAACTGGCCTTTTTGTAACTTCCCATCTAGCATTCACATCTACCTAGTTGGTCTTACTTGATTGTCTGCATGCTTGATGTAGGCCACTGTACCTTGAGGGGAGGCTTTTTCCAGTCTATGCACGCTCCCCTACTTTGTCTCTTATGCAGTTTGCATGCCTGATGTAGCACCCGTACCATGAGGTGAGGCTTTTCCAGTCTGTGCACATCAACCTACTCTGTCTCTTAAGCTGTTAGCACGCCTGTTGTAGCCCTCGTACCATGAGGTGAGGCTTTTCCAGTTTTTGCACATATACCAACTCGGTCTTTTAAGCTGTTTGCATGCCTGATGTAGTGCCCGTTTCATGAGGTGAGGTTTTTTCTAGTCTGTACGCACTCACCCATATTGTCTCTTATGCTGCTTGCAGCCCCCATAACTTGAGGTGACGCTTATACTACCTACTTCTACAATTTAACCACATGATTACTCTTGCACTTTACGTACTGTACCATGCACCTTCTGTAACAAGCACCTAGATGTCTCTGGGGTTTGTGCGCTTTATGCATGCAATGAATAAATATATATATAAATAAATAAAAATCGTCCGGGTGTCAGCCAGCCTGTGAGACCAAAAAACAGTACTCTCAATCCACCAACATAGGGCAGCAGTATTTGAAGTTGAAAACTACAAAATTAGAATACATTCCAGACAATGGCTGGATGCTAATTCCACTCCTTCTCCTATTCTCCCACCTGTACAAATTTAATAAAACAGAAATTGGCCTATCTTGATTGGCTATTGCAGTAATGTGTTATGGCATGTGCATCCCACCACATAGGCCTATCATTCATGTAATTTAAAGAGGAAACATTTTCATCTGGGGGGAAAAAGGTTTCTCTGGGAAATGACAACTGAGTCCTAAATCTTGGGACAATGCTTCCATATTTTGTGCTACTAATTCATCTCGCTGCATACTTGCCAGTCTTGGAGACTCTCTAGAGTGCAGTAGAAACAATACTCCGTTCAATAAATGGCAGAAGTGAATTCACTAAATGGCAGACCTGATCAATTCAATAGTATTCAATAATATTCAGGAAGCCTATATTTTGTCTTAGATTTATAACGTTGCACGTGCACAATTACAAGGTTTGCCGATTTTTTTTTCTTGAACTACAACTTCACCAAATACTTTTTTTGACAGTTTTTTACTGCTTTTTTTTCTACCAAAGAGCACATGGGAAAACCCTCTGCCACCATTTTGACCCTCAACCTCCCTCTATCTACCATATACAAACTTCCACCAGTGGTAAATAAAATGTATAAAAAATGTTGTGAAAATGTAGTCAGTAATGTCCTGAGCTTTTCTGATGGTATCCAGTAATGGCCATTACATCTGTGCCTTGAGCAGGTTCTCATGTCCATTGTTAGTTGAATGTTATTACCATTGCAATGGTCCAGTGTCATTACCCATGCTTCCATAACATGGACGTTGAGGCACGGTACTGATGTTTTAATTACTTAGCTCTGACTACGAATTTCCAAGTCGGAATTGATAAGACAAAGTACAAAGGAACAGGGCGGCAGTACATCTGTTGCCAAGTATACACCATGGTTGTCACTGAACAGACTGGAGTTTTATGTCTCTTTAGATAGTTTGTCGGATGCTGAAAACCTCAGCAATTGTGGGCTAGTACATTGAGTGAGAATTAAGCTGCCAACATGCCATGGGATCTGCAAACAAAGATATCAGATAGGGATGGTGAAACTCAAGCCCACGTAAGTGGGCCTCATTACGAGCATTCCGGGTCCGGGTTCCCTGAATGGGGAATTACCGGGCCATTCCAACTTTGGAGGACCCGGTATTTCCCCATTCAGGGAACCCATGCCCATTTCTATTTGCGCCCCCATAGGGCTCAATGGGAATAGGGAGCATGCTAATAACGGGCCCGTTATTAGCATCCTGGTCCTTTAGTGGCACGGGCGCCTGGTAAAACCTCCCGCCCTTAGCGGGACCCGCTCAGGGACCTTGTAATGCAGAGGTAAGGGGTTAACAGCACCGGCACCTTTACCGGCACCGTTAACCCCTTACTTCCAACCTCGTAATAAGGCCCAGTGTCTCTAGATTATAAGGTACCTAAAGTTGGTGAAAATGTGACTCTTTCCTATATTTGAGAAGAGGGAAGCTGCTCTGCTACTTAAATGTGTTTGGGGATCTCAGTACTTAGTTATCCTCCTATGCCAGTTCTGAGTGCGTTGTCCTCTTCCGTCTACAAAATGATCTTGAGAGTCATAGTGCTTTGGCCTTCTCTTCCAAATGATAAGAGTGTTGGGTTCTCAGTGCTTTGGGCTTTCCTTTTGCCTATAAAATAAAAATGGGATTGTCAGTGATCTGACCGTTTCCTCCACCTATTAAATACACATGTTGTTCTCAGTGCTTTAGCCTTCTTCTACACCCAGTGGCGTAACACAACATTGGGGGCCCCCATTCAAGCGATGCTGCTCACCCGTCGACAAGCTCCTCAGAAATCTATGGGACAAGCTGCACTCCGGGTGGCCTGACCAGCTCGTGTGTGCAATGTCCATGATGATCGAGCTGTTGCAGGGGCATGGGCTAACTGTGCTAAGTGAAAGATGTATGTTTTTAATCATAATCATCATTACTCATTATTTCGGTCTTGGGCGATAAAAGTAAATAAAGCATACAGACATCGAAATAGTTTAATTGAATTTCATGTTTTTCTCCACGTAAGTGAACTTTCACATACACACTGCCTAGAAGTTGCATCTACTAATACCTCTACATTATTGATAAAAAATTAATGGAAGAAAATATCTTTTTGCTATTAAAAACTAAAGTACACATAATTATCCAGCAAAATCAGCATGTGCACGAAGTGCAGGTGGCAGAAAGTGTTCAGGGTTATAATTAAACTATGCTAATGCCTGTAAAATAGCCTATCATAAAGTACAATTGTGCACACCTTCTATTGACATTAAAACATTGGGGAAACGAAACGAGCAACATCACAAACACGCAGGCTACTAAAATATGTATCACAAAATGTTTATCAATGCTATCCATAGCCAGTGCACATCACAGATGACTATTAAGTTCAGGAAGCCAAGTTAATCACCGATGCTCTCCTGATCTATGCTCTATGTGCACAGCATAGACTACTAGTTCACTAGTCATACTTTTACCAAATTTCATAGCTTCCAGTGATGATCTAATTCTATGGGCATGGAAGTTATGTCTCAGATAAGTTCTTTTGCATTTCAGAAATAACAGACATGCCAAATGAATAAGTGCTGCAGATTGAAGTCTGGTTTTACAGTACAGACAGTAATCTGTTTTGTTGTTTTGTTGTTGTCCCATTCATTGGTTAATTGAGCAATCAGGGGGATTCCAAAGCAAAAGCTACTAGATAAAGAGTCAATTGTTTTTGGCTTCATGTTATCTGAAATAGTTCTTGTACCATAGCATTGTTAGGGTTTCCCGATAATCAGTGAAGTGCTTGTAAGATGAAACTTTGCTTAATAACTCCTTCTTGCACATATTTTGATGTTTATATTTGATGTTAAGGTTGTGTGCTTATTCATCCTTGTGGGATTCGACCAAAAATCTGAGCACATTTAAGACATTCTGATGTGGTCAGACAGAGTTAATGTCAGGCCGCCCTCTTTGCCAAAAGCATCGGACACTATATCCTTATATTTCCAAAGTTCTGATACGATCCATAGTTTAACTGAATACATCAGAGGTCTAAAGGCCACCATTTGGATGAATATTTGGATTGTTGGCATGCTTTTAGGCACACGCAAAACTTTCTTTAAGAAGCTATTGTCAACAATGCTTAGATTGGTGCGCTTGCTATGGCCCCTTAGCTCTTCTCCATAGATGGCAGCTTGCCAAACTTATAGTCAATATGTGTCAAGGTTGAGTCACACCCCTGAATTGTGATTGTCAACAGTTAGATTAGTTATTGCCACCTAGTACTTGGATAAACAAATACCCAGAATTGGTGAACCTACTTGCCAGTAGAGGTGAATCTCACCAATAAGTAATCAACAAATGTACTTGCTCCATTTGTGATAATCTATTGACAGGTTGAGGACACACAACTTATTTTAGGATGAAAACACCATAGGTGTGTTTTTCCATAGTTTATGCCAAGGCCTTTATCATTGCAACACTCCTTAAATAAATGGAGGTGCTTCCTAAGGCCTGCTAGTGTTAAAGACATCAGAATAGCGTAATCTGCAGATTGTACAATTGGCATCTCTCTTGGGCAAGTGCAGGGGCGTCAGAGGGTACTGGCAGTACATTGTCAATTGCACAATTGATATAGAGTAGAAACATTAGAGTTTTGTGCCCCCACATAACCCCCATCTAACTATTGCCTCAGTGTTGTCATAGAGCAAAAGTGTGATGTAACTCTCCAAAGGTTTAATGCATGGTAGTCCACCGAACGCTGTCCATAGGTTGTGGGTCATTTCCTTCTAACATATTTGCAAATTAGCAGTTATAGTCTAAAACATTGACTCGCCATACTTATCCTTCAGTGAAACCTGTCTGTGAGCCATTTATTTGTGATCTTTATAGTAAAAAAACAACTCAACTAAATCAATACATCGCTCCAATTCAACTGATGGATGCAGCCTCCTATCACCTGCAGAAAACACACTTAACATCAGGTTTATGGCCCATTCTGAGGAGAAATTACGATTCTGCAAAATTTTGAATGGCTTGTTTAATCTAAAATATATTCTGTTAATTATCAGCAACATCATTCCCATTCTTTTAGAGGTGTTGGGGTGGTCAGGAAAGGTCCCCATCAGTGCGAGGGATTCATGTAGCGGGTGCCGTATTGCTAACTGAGAGAGGTGGCAATTTTGGGCACCATGTTGCAATTTCATATGTATCAAAGTGTTGTTAATTATGGATGGGATATGTTACTTTAACGTTACTCTTTGTCTAGAAATTGATACATATTAACTTGCCTTGCCATAGAAAGATAAAGGAGGTAATTCATAGAAATCATCGCACAAGTGAGGCACGCAGCTGGTGCACAGTGTGCGCGTGCGGCAGTCTGCGCCAGCCGCGTGCGCCAAAATCCATTTCCACGCACAGCGTATTCATGGATTCTAACATCCATAACGAGCCGTGGTGCAGAGTGGCGCAGCGAACCTGAAGCAGTGGCAGTTACGCCCCAACCCTGAACCGTGCGCCATGAACAGCACACAAATCCCGTACAACGTGCACAGGCCAGTGCAAGCGGGGTACGTGTATTTCGGGGGTGCGCGTTGAGAATCACACGCAACAGGCCCTGTGCGAGCGGGCTACATGTATTTCGGGAGTGCGCATGGAGAATCACACACGACAGGCCCTGTGAGAGCGGGGTACGTGTATTTCGGGGGTGCGCGTGGAGAATCACACGGGACAGGCCGTGTGCAAGCAGGATATGTGCATTTTCGGGGGTGCGCATGGAGAATCATACGTGACAGGCCCTGTGCGAGCGGGGTACGCGCATTTCGGGGGTGCGCGTGGAGAATCACACGCGACAGGGCCTGTGCGAGCAGGGTACGTGTATTTCGGGGGTGCGCGTGGAGAATCACACGTGACAGGCCCTGTGCGAGTGGGGTACGTGTATTTCGGGGGTGTGCGTGGAGAGTCAAACGCGACAGGCCCTGTGCGAGCGGTGTATGTGTATTTCGGGGGTGCGCGTGGAGAATCACACGCGACAGGCCCTGTGCGAGCGGGGTACATGTATTTCGGGGTGCGCGTGGAGAGTCACACGCGACAGGCCTTGTGCGAGCGGGGTACGTGTTTTTCAGGGATGCGCGTGGAGAATCACACACGACAGGCCCTGTGGGAGCGGGGTACATGTATTTCGGGGGTGCGCGTGGTATTTTGGGGGTGCACGTGCACGTGGAGAATCACACACGATAGGCCCTGTGCGAGCAGGTTACGTGCATTCTGAGGGGTGTGCGGGGAGTTCCAAACGTGATTTTGCAGTGTGTGTCCTCCCAGGTGGGCCCTGTACCCCCTCCCCAGCCCTGCAGCCAGCCCACACCACAGGGGACTACCCTGCACCCCTGGTCATGTCCCGTAAGCAGCCCATCCACCCTGGCCATGCCCCCCAGCCAGCCCACATTTCACCATGCACCAATGAGCACCGACTCATGTCCCCCTGCACCCCCACCCACCCTGCATTGATGGGCACCTGCCAGCAGGCCCGACACATGTCCCCCTGCACCCCACACCCTGCATTGACGGGCACCTGCCAGCAGGCCCCGACACATGTCCGCCTGCACCCCCACCCACCCTGCATTGAGGGGCACCTGCCTGCAGGCCCGACACATTTCCCTCTGCACCCCCACCCACCCAGCATTGAGGGGCACCTGCCAGCAGGCCCCGACACATGTCCCCCTGCACCCCCACCCACCCTGCATTGAGGGGCACCTGCCAGCAGGCCCCGACATATCTCCGCCTGCACCCCCACCCACCCTGCATTGAGGGGCACCTGCCTGCAGGCCCCGACACATTTCCCTCTGCACCCGCACCCACCCTGCATTGAGGGGCACCTGCCAGCAGGCCCCGACACATGTCCCCCTGCACCCCCACCCACCCTGCATTGAGGGACACCTGCCAGCAGTCCCCGACACATGTCCCCCTGCACCCCACCCACCCTGCATTGAGGGGCACCTGCCAGCAGGCCTCGACACATGTCCCCCTGCACCCCCACCCACCCTGCATTGAGGGGCATCTGCCAGCAGGCCCCGACACATGTCCCTCTGCACCCCACCCACCCTGCATTGAGGGGCACCTGCAAGCAGGCCCCGACACATGTCCCCACCCAACATAAAGATGCACATTCATGGGCCTCATGTCCACCAAAATCCCACTGCACGCCACCCCAGTCCTGAGACACAATCAAGTTTCCCATCCACCCCACACTGAAAGGCCTATTTCTTGTCACAAATCAAAAGTCAACTATGCACATCAACACATGTCCGTCACACATGGGCCTCATTACACGGATGGCGGAGAACCATGGCGCTATTAGCTATTAGCGCCATGGTTCATGCCGGTAAAATACCGGCACCGCCTTGGCGGAAAGGGGAATTACCGCCCCATTCTAAGTTTGGCGGGGTGGTAATTCCCCCTTCCACCATTGCCCTTCCTCATTCCCATTTTTGCCCCATAAGGCTCAATGGGAATGGGGAAGGCGCTAATTACGGTACCGCAAATTGCGGTACCATAATTAGCACCCTGGGTCCCTTTGCGGGTTGGTTTTTAACGCCTGCAAAAAGCAGACGTTAAATCCCCCAACCCGCAAAGGGACCTCGTAGTAAGGCGGTAAGGATTTACCGGTACCGGTATTTTACCGGTACCGGTAAATCCTTACCGCCATCCGTGTAATGAGGCCCACTGTGTGCCAGTGATTGTGCAAACCCACATTGTGACATGCAGTAAACCAATAAGCGAATACCACACATGGAAGTAAAAAATCAAAATGTATTGTGCACAAAATTAAGCAAATGGAATCACAGCATGAAAATAATATTAATTAAAAAAAAGAATGCATGTCCAAAAAAGAAAAAAAAGAATCATGAAGTCACACTCCAAAGTCATCCAAAGTAAAGTCAGTGAAAACTCCTTGTCCACCAAAGCAAATCCAAAGGAAACCTAAATTTTAAAATCCATTGATCCATGGTGAAGTAAAATAATATTTGAAATCCACAGTCCAGCTATTTACAGAGATTGAAACCAGGGTGCATGACCCCAACAAATGAAATGAAACCTATAAAAAAACGACCTAATTAAGAACTATATAAAAAAACGTGGGGCATTGTCCAAGCATCCCAAAAGAAAAAAAAGAGAAAGGAAACCTAACACTAACTAACTAAATACAGTGGCGGCGGGCAAGACCTACGGCTCACTCTGTGATGTTATGGGCCAGGGCATCATCAAACTCCATGTCAATCTCCTGGAGGCGGGCCTCTGCCCTGGCCCCGAGGTCTCGCAGGGATGCATCCATGGCCTGTTCCATCTCCCTGCGAGTTGCCTCGAGGCATTCAGCCTGCCTCAATGCATGACGCATGGAGAACTCTACCCTGACCATGGTGAGCCGTGCCTCTTCCACCCGCCGCCGCTCCGCAACTATACGCTGGCCCAACCGCAGCCACACGGAAGACACACCCATTCCAGGGTCCTCCTGCCCTCTGGCTGATGCCTGCCCCTCTGATGTTGATGGCCCCGAGCCATCATCGCTCCCACCTAGAGCCTGCTGCTGCTGCTGTCCATGTGTCCTGTCCGATGATGCCTGCACATCCTCCATCTGCTGGTCTCCAGTTGTTGGGGTGTCCACCCCTGCTGGACCGCCGACTCCCAACTGTGGCATGGATGTGATCTCCACCAAGCTGGCTGTGTTGGTCAGGACAGGTCCACAGGAGGCCCTTTTGGAATCTGGGCCGGAAGACGGCAGGGAGAATGACTGGCGCATAGTCTCCAGAGAGGAGGAGAGGTCTGCCAGAGTGCGCGACACATGTAGGAACCCACCGACCATGGCCCCTCCCAACTGTACCACGTTGCCATGCAGCTCTTCGTGATGGCGTGCTTAGTCCCTCCAGGAAGCACGCACGTCATCATGAATAACACGCGTGCGCAATGCGACACCAATCAGGACGGAGCCCATACGGTCATGGGACTCCTCGTCCGCAGGTAGTGGAGAGCCAGATGACGTGGGCCTCCCCCCTACCTGCAGACGGGCCTGGGACGGGGCATTCCTGCTGGTGCATGGTGGTGCAATCACAGGGTCAGGGACAGCAACATGCACATGCCCCTCCGCGGACCGAACTTGCCCATGCACTGCCTTCACGTGTTTTGATGCACATCATGAAGTACTTGTTCATGTAGATAGTGAGTAACTGTCATGAGGGCAGGACGATGGAAGTGTTGGACACGATGGAAGGGCCATTAATTTACCCTTCACGGCGCCCTGTGCAGCGTTCTAGCTGTTACGTTCTGTTGAGGTTAGCCACGCCCCCTCCTTGCGTTGCAACTGTTTCCTGTTCTTCGCTACACGGTTGCCTTTGGTTCCCGTGCCCTCTGTGTTTACCTCCCGTCTGACTTTTCTCTTTCATAGCGTCGTGGTTTCCTAGCCTTATTGTTCCACTTTTGGCGTTACCACTCTCGGTATCTTTTTTCTCTTTATGTGTTTTTCCTCCGTTTCTCTGCCTCCACTCGGCTTTTCACTTCCAGGTAACTCCGCCTCCTTCTCTCGGCATTTTTGTATTGCTTTTCCTCCGGGGCATCGTTACTGTCACCCTACCATTTTCACAGCTCCTTCCAGCTTCTGGGTTTTTCACTGTGCATACTTTCTTTTTCTCCTCGTAAACATTTGGGTGATTTCATCGGGATTATCGGGTTCGCTCCTTGGTTTCTATTTATTCTTGTCTTTGCGGTATCACGTCTAGTTTCACGGTTTCGGGTTGGTAGTTTCTTTTATCTCTCTCCAGTTTTCATTACTCCCTATCTGCTGCCGATCCTGTATTAGATGGATGAATGAACTTGGTTTCCCCGCCTTCTTCTGTCGGGTACTACGCTGGATTTGTCACCTGGCACTTACCGGATTCCCAGCTGCAGAACCTCTTGGCCTTATTTCCTCGCAGCGCTTACAAGAGCGCACCTCAGTGATTGTTTTCTTCCCGGAACTGAAGATCGTTGGACTTCCATTCAGCCCTGTGCACATTCAAACAATTCAGGGTTTTTTTCTGCCACTGGCTTTTTCCCCTAGCAGGCTGTGCAGGGAATCCTCCGCCTTGGTTGCTGTCTGCCTTCTTACGCAACCACTGTGGCGAGTTCCCGGAACAGACCGTATCTCTTCTCTAAAAAAAAAGAAAAAAAAAGACTCCGGACCGGACTACGCCATCTGCTGAGGCTGAAATATCTTCCTGCGAATCAGACACCGAATCACAGGTGAGCCCCACTCGTGACAGTTTGCAAAGCCCAGTCATGGCCACAGCAGAGCAAGTCCAGGAGTTGTTAAATGCGGTACAGAGCCTCTCCCTGGAGATGCAGGGAGTAAAGGCGGAAAATGCTGTGCTCCGACAGCTGGTAACCACCAGAGACGCCCATCTGTCCGACCTACCGCCTTTCTCTCTTGCGGTTGGCAAATTTGATGGAGCACCCAAGAAAGTTAAGGAGTTTTTGGATGCCTGCATAGTCTATTTTACATTCCGCAAAAAACACATATGCCCCAACCCGCACGCGAGTGGGATTTCTCATATCAAACATGATTGGGAATGCCCTAGCTTGGGCTACTCCATTGGTCACGTCCAACAATCCGGTCCTACAAGATTATAACGCCTTCACTAACCTGTTACGACAGTCTTTTGAACGTCAGGAGATCGGCTTCTCGGCGGGTGAAGCTATGTTTGACATCAAGCAAGGATCTACAGACCTAATGTCCTACATCTCGGCATTTAAGAGACTGGCAGCTGAAGTGGGTTGGCCCGAGGCTGTACAATATACTGCGTTCAGAAGAGGTCTGCATTAAGATCTAAAAGATGAGTTGGCAAGGGTTCCTAGACCTGCTACGCTAGCCGAATTATTTTCTCTGGTTCTTCAAATAGACTATCGTATTATGGAACGTAAGACGGAGAAAAGGAAGGGTAGATCCCCAATATCCCCAGTTCCTGGACCCCTATCCTCGGCACCTCAAACATCCCACCGGGGAGGGGAAGAACCAATGCAAATCAGCACTGCCAGGGGCCCCCTTTCCTCCGTGGAAAGAAACAGAAGAAAAGAAAGGGGCCTTTGCATGTATTGTGCATCAGACGCCCACCTTCTTAGGGACTGCCCGGAAGTACCCCCACGGCGGCGGGGAAACGACAGACCCCGGTTCTAGAAGGAGCCGCTTACCGGGGTGTAGTGAAAGGCTCACCTTGTGCTCAAACTTCAGGAGAAGATCCACATCTTATGGTTTTACAACTCACTCTGCAGTGGAAAGATCAACCTAAGAAGAACGCCCTAGCCCTCATTGACAGCGGAGCAGCTGGTAATTTCCTCGACGTAAACTGGGCCACACAAGAAGGCATCGGCTTAGTGAATAAGGAGGAGAAACAAAAGGTGGAAGGAGTGGACGGACGCCCCTTGAGTTCTGGACCCATTGTGCAAGCAGCGACCAACATCCAAGTATGTATTTCACATCACAAGGAAACCCTCGAATTCGATGTTATAAGAGCAGCACATTTTCCGGTTATTCTAGGGATTCCTTGGCTACGCCGACACAACCCAACGATAAACTGGTCTCTCAACACCATAAGGTTTGATTCTGAGTTTTGTGTCCAACACTGTTGTCTCCATAATCAAACAGAAAGAGTTGCTGTCTCGTGCCCTTCAGTGGCTTCTGAATCTCTTCAGGTCCATCATATCCATTCAATATTTCAGGAGTATGCTGACGTATTTGAAGACCGATTACCTAAGGATCTACCCCCACACCGTCCTGAAGACTGTGTCATCGACCTGATTCCGGAGACTTCGGTCCCCTTCGGGCGCATGTTCTCCCTGACCATACCCGAAAAGCAAGCTCTAAGAACCTATTTGGATCAGAACCTACAAAACGGATTGATCCGGCCTTCTAAATCCCCAGCAGGGGCTTCTTTGTTTTTTATCGCCAAGAAGGATACCAGCGAACTGCGTCCTTGCATCGATTATAGAGGACTAAACAAGATCACTGTGAGAGATCGCTACCCAATGCCTTTGATCAAGGACGTACTAGAAGCAGTCAAAGGGGCACGCCTGTTTAGTAAACTAGACTTAAGAGGCGCCTATCACCTCTTAAGGGTAAAGAAAGGGGACGAGTGGAAGACGGCTTTCCGTACCCCTTTTGGACTGTTTGAATACAGAGTTATGCCGTTTGGTCTAGTCAATGCCCCGGCAACCTTCCAGAGGTTTATGGACCATCTATTTGGGGACTTATTGTTTGTTTCGGTAATTGTTTACTTGGACGACATTTTGGTATTTTCTCGTCACCCTCATCAACATCAGGAACATCTTACCGAGGTTATGAAGCGTTTGAGACGCCATCAACTCTTTGCAAAACCTGAAAAATGTCTTATTGCTGTGTCTTCTGTACCCTATCTAGGATTTATCCTATCCGAACAAGGCATTGAAATGGATCAGAAGAAGGTCACGGCTATTCTCGAATGGCCCTCTCCTTCCACTGTAAAAGAAGTACAAGCCTTCTTGGGTCTCTCCAACTTTTATAGAAGGTTCATTCTCAACTTCTCTGAACAAGTACTCCCCATCACTGCTCTTCTGAAAAAAGACGTTCCCTTCATTTGGAATCACACGGCTGAACAAGCGTTTCAAGGATTGAAGAAAGCCTTTTGTTCCGCACCCATTCTGAAACAACCTGATCAAAGAATACCCTTCATCGTTGAAACAGACGCTTCAGCTGGGGCTTTGGGGGCAGTACTCAAACAAGAGTATAACGGGGTGGAACACCCTATTGCCTACCTCTCGCGCAGACTAAACCCCAGTGAGTACAATTACTCAGTAATTGAGAAAGAGCTGCTGGCCATTAAAAAGGCCTGCTCGGAATGGAGACATCTGCTTCAAGGGTCAAGACACCCATTCGAAATCCGTACAGACCATAGCAATCTCAAGGTATTACAACAAATGGAGTGCAGGAATTCCAGACAAGCCCGATGGGCTTATTTCTTTGCTCAATATGATTTTTTCATTACCTACCTTCCGGGTAGCAAGAACATATTGGCAGACTGTTTATCTAGAAGTCCTTCTTCTTTCACCAGTCCACCTTTTAAAGGAGAAGGAATGTTCCCAGAAGTTCAATTTGTCCATTCGATTTCAAGGTTTCTTCAGAAAGTCAAAGAAACCTCAGTAGAGGCTCTCAAGCCTCTTCCCAGATGGATAAGAAACAAACTAACCCAGAAAGAAGGAATGTGGTTCCATCTGGGAAGACTCTTTGTACCCGATGTCAATCTCCAAGAACGAGTCCTTCATTGGGGTCATAATTCTCGGATTGCAGGGCACAAGGGCTTCGCTGCCACATCAGACCTGATCCGACGGATGTTTTGGTGGCCATCCATGCTCTCTAACATCAAACAATTTGTTAATTCTTGTCCTATCTGTGCCAGAAGTAAGGCAATCCTTTCCAAACCGGCGGGGTTACTACTACAACCCAGACTACCAACTACTCCGTGGTCACATGTCTCCACAGATTTTGTAACCGATCTTCCGTTATCACAAGGATACACTGCAATTATGGTTACTGTTGACAGCTTCAGCAAGATGGGTCATTTCAGCCCTCTGAAAGGAGTACCTTCGGCTCCGGAGATGGCACAGGTATTTCTCAGAGACGTAATTAGACTCCATGGTATTCCGACTACCATTCTATCAGATCGAGGCTCACAATTTACTTCAACATTCTGGAAGACGTTATGTGACCTACTAGGGATTGAAAGAGCTCTTACTTCTGGATACCATCCCCAGTCAAATGGACAAACAGAGCGACTCAATGCCACCATGGAGCAGTACCTCCGTTGCTTCGTCAACGATCAACAAGACGACTGGGTGTCACTTCTCCCCTTGGCCGAATTCTCTTATAATAATACTGTACACTCAGCTATTAAGATGTCACCCTTCTTCTGCATTTATGGACAACATCCCCCATCCTTTCCGCTAGATAAGATCCAACCTTCGAACCTACCAACGGTGGATTCTTTGTTGGAAAACATCCACAAGACCCAAAAGACAGCGGTTAGTAATCTACAAGAAAGTCGAACCCGAAATAAACACCAGGCCGACCTTCACCGCACCCAAGATCCTAACTGGCAAGTCGGGGATAAGGTCTGGCTCTCTACTAAGTACTTACCCAGATGGACTCATCCATCAAAATTGGCCCCCAAATATCTAGGTCCATATTCTATCACTGCTCGGATTAATCCAGTGTCATTTCGACTAAAACTTCCTCATCAACTCAGCCGAATCCATCCAGTATTTCACTCGTCCTTGTTGAAGTCATTTATCCCGGATCTTCAACACCGGAAGAAAAGGTTCCAGATAAAGAGCAGGGAACCTGACCCAGAAGTCTATGAAGTAGACAAGATCCTGGACTCCAGGTATTACAGAGGCAGACTTCAGTACTTGATCCGGTGGAAAGGATACTCTCAGGCTGAAGATTCCTGGGAACCCGTGACCAGTATTTCAGCTCCCAGATGTGTACAGCAGTTTCATGCCCTTCATCCCGGTAAACCCGGGGTAGGTGCCCCTAGAAGGGGGCATACTGTCATGAGGGCAGGACGATGGAAGTGTTGGACACGATGGAAGCGCCATTAATTTACCCTTCACGGCGCCCTATGCAGCGTTCTAGCTGTTACGTTCTGTGCGCCTCATATTGAGGTTAGCCACGCCCCCTCCTTGCGTTGCAACTGTTTCCTGTTCTTCGCTACACGGTTGCCTTTGGTTCCCGTGCCCTCTGTGTTTACCTCCCGTCTGACTTTTCTCTTTCATAGCGTTGTGGTTTCCTAGCCTTATTGTTCCACTTTTGGCGTTACCACTCTCGGTATCTTTTTTCTCTTTATGTGTTTTTCCTCCGTTTCTCTGCCTCCACTCGGCTTTTCACTTCCAGGTAACTCCGCCTCCTTCTCTCGGCATTTTCGTATTGCTTTTCCTCCGGGGCATCGTTACCATTTTCACAGCTCCTTCCAGCTTCTGGGTTTTTCACTGTGCATACTTTCTTTTTCTCCTCGTAAACATTTGGGTGATTTCATCGGGATTATCGGGTTCGCTCCTTGGTTTCTATTTATTCTTGTCTTTGCGGTATCACGTCTAGTTTCACGGTTTCGGGTTGGTGGTTTCTTTTATCTCTCTCCAGTTTTCATTACTCCCTATCTGCTGCCGATCCTGTATTAGATGGATGAATGAACTTGGTTTCCCCGCCTTCTTCTGTCGGGTACTACGCTGGATTTGTCACCTGGCACTTACTGGATTCCCAGCTGCAGAACCTCTTGGCCTTATTTCCTCGCAGCGCTTACAAGAGCGCACCTCAGTGATTGTTTTCCTCCCGGAACTGAAGATCGTTGGACTTCCATTCAGCCCTATGCACATTCAAACAATTCAGGTGTTTTTTCTGCCACTGGCTTTTTCCCCTAACAGGCTGTGCAAGGAATCCTCTGCCTTGGTTGCTGTCTGCCTTCTTACGCAACCACTGTGGCGAGTTCCCGGAACAGACCGTATCTCTTCTCTAAAAAAAAGACTCCGGACCGGACTACGCCATCTGCTGAGGCTGAAATATCTTCCTGCGAATCAGACACCGAATCACAGGTGAGCCCCACTCGTGACAGTAACATACACATGTTCTGCATTGCATCAACCCACTTTGGAGCCATGTAACACCGTTCTACATGCATACTCACTGATGCAATGTCAAATTGACCAGGCATGCATGGCTGGTTCTCCTTTGTGTGTGACATGTCTGCTTCATGTGTTGGATGTCTGTGTGATGTCCATGTGGGACTGTGTTAAGTGCTTCTAACATGCGTACTAATGTTTTTTTTCTCTCCACTGTTAGGGAGAATTCTCTTATAAGGCTAATTTCCCAAACCTAGTGAGTCCCCCAGCAGCTTTGCTGGATTTTTGGGGTTTGTTTTTTTCTCCTGCTAAGAGTGAGACTCTTTTACTCCCACTCTTGGGCATAATTTGAGGTATGTCTTTGACTTGTTATGTGCTTATGGGATATGGGGTTCCTTTTTACTCCATAGGGTATCATCTGTTTTTCTGTATGTGTGGTACACAACACCCTCAGTGCAGTACCACAGGGGTGTCACAGTGACCCCGAAACATAGACTCCATACCCTGGGACTGACTGCTGTCTCCCAGGGCATGTAAAGTCACCATTGGCTTTACTAGTCCAAAATTGTGAACAGAACCAGTACAAACCATCATATTGTGGAAGTACTGGTAAGGGGTAATTCGATTGCCCCTGGGTCTGTTTTCGAGGGGGCACTGTCCCGTCCCCCCTCATCGAGTTTCTGGCTGGTGGCAGTGGTTACCACGTGAAATATTCCACCAGAATATTCTCTATGGGATTTTCCCATTGATTTTAAACGCCTCACTTTTTGGTACAATGTTAAAGATACCGCCGGTTTATTTATTTAATATTAAATCACCGGTTGGCTCTTTTTGCCAGAACTCGATTCTAAAATGGCGTTTGTATCCGTCTCTGTAACTCTGACCAAGGTCGAGCCCTTTGTTCCACTATTTTGGCGGGCTTCTCCACAGAAGCCCTCCAAATGGTGCCACTCTGTCTGGGTTCCACAGGAAGGGTGGAGGGGGGAATTGGCACCATGGACTGCATTGCCTTAGCAACCCAAGGCACACTCTACTCTGATTGGCCCAGTGGTGAGCCACTGGGCTCACCACTTAGCATGTGTGATTGACAGCTAGGCTGATGAATGGGGTTTTTTTCTGCATAAAAGCAGGGCCTTTGGGACTGGAACTTCAGAGGTCGCCACAGGACCTAAGAATCCGAAGAGGGACGAAGCTGAGCCATCTGCAACGATGTCACCAAGGGTGAAGCCCTGCTGCAACTACCTCACCACTGTCCTCGCTGGAGCTTCCTTTCTCTTAAGGTACTGTGTCCTGCCTGTCCTCCCCTTTCTACAGAGTGCTAAAGGTGACCCTTAAATCCTTGGCTTCTAAACTGGGTTGGCTCCACGCCTTCTAACTATATCTCTTGACTCGCCCCCGAGCTCTTTTGAACACTCTGCAAAGACTTTCAGTGCACTTTAAACCGTGTGATCCTGGGCACATTTAGCTTTGCTCCATTTAAAGTGGGCCTGGCCTATGAACTTTGGCTCTACAGTATAACCTGCCTTTCTCCCCTTGCTCTGAACTCTTAAAAGTGTTGGGAACTGTTTCATTCTTATGCTCTGCCTTTTTCTCTCCCTTTAACTACACTATTGGAGTGCCATCTAGGTTAAGCGCTCACTTCTGTTTTAACAAATAGTTTTGCTTTAACCCTGACTTGTCTAATAGTTATCAAGGGAGGTGTGTATACTTACCTGACTGTGTTTTAGATTACTTTTCATTGAGAGTGCTAGTGTATTACCTAAAGTGTGTTTTAAATAAATAACTATATACTTTTTATACAAAGCTCTGGTCAGTGTTTGTTTTCTCTACTGTGTTTTGGCCCTATTGTGTTTACTCTGCATACTGCCCTACTCTTCTTTAGAGAAGTCTGACTGCTCAGTCATAGCTACCAGGTAAATCTGGGTGGTGCAGACTGCTACCAATTGGGTTTACTGCTGCTCCTGTAGTCTTAATCTTTTTGCAGTGTTCCCCAAGGGAACTGCACAGGATACTGCCTAACATCCACTTTTCAGATGATGATGCAATGGAGGTAGAGGATGGTGTTGTCATGCCAGGCACAGGGTTGTTATCACAACCGAAACCCGGCACAAGTGGGGGTCGTGGGGTGGTAGACCACGAGAACCCACGTGTGCTACAGTCCATCTTGTCTTTGGCTGGCAATGAATCCAGCCCAGATGACCACTCTGATGACCATGTCGAGTTGTATGTGCATCAGGTCCATACGTCAGGGGTGAGTGATTCTGATGTGGACACTCCTCTTACCGCGACACCTGCACAGAGGGGCCAGACAGTGGTGGGACCTCCACCTGTGGTGGATCAGGATGCAGGGTCACCCTCCACACCAGTCGCTGATGTGCCTGGGGCATCACGTAGACGGGGGCATGTAGTCGTGTAGCCGCAGGTGGTGCCAACCCAACGAAGACGCCCGGTCCTTGGGTTCTGCAGGTGTCAAGCCCAGCAATGCGGTGGCCGCGCGCCACTGAGGTATACTGAGTGGGAGCAAGACGTGGCTGCCAATTCAGAACGTCAGGGGGCAGCACTTGATAACATCACTGTGAGCATGGAACGCGTGGCCCAATTTGTGCTCACCTCTGCTAGGCAGGTGCTTCTCCAGCGGCAGGCGGTACAGTCCACGGCCCACTCGCTCAGGCTGGGCATGGTGGCCTCCTACAGGGCACGCCAGGCTGAAATGTTGTCTCTGCATCAAGCAGTTACTGCTCACGCAGAGGCACACATGGAGGCCCTCAGGGCTGAGTATCAGTCCCTCAGATCCACTCTGGGTGCCCTCTTGACATCCCAGAGGGTGCGGTCAGAAGAGAGGTTTGAGCAGCTTGAGCGTACCATCTCGGCTGAGCTACATGCTTGCCGGGAGGTGCATCAGTTGTCCAGCCAGACCATGCAGGAAGAACTCTGTGTTACACGTGTTACCTTCCAAGAGGAAGCACGTGTATCCCGGGAGGTTCTGCATGAAGACCTACGTGTCATCGCCACACAGAACCAGGCTCACCCGTCCGGCAGATTTGCTGCCGACGAGGGGCAAGCTGCGCCTAGGCGTGGTCAGGCTCCTGGCCCACGTCCTCCGATTCAGGATGAGGCAGACTCGGACGACGAGATATCTCCCACACAGGTCACACTGAGCAGGCTTTGAGCTTTTTTGTCTCAACATCATCGCATGTGGGTGTTGAGGTGCACCCTGTACCTCCCCCCTCCTGGGTGCCCCCACCGGGTCGTATGTGGCCATTTTTGATTTTTGGCTTTAGTTTAGTTAGTTAATATTAACTATTTGATAGTTATTTTAATTAGGTTATGTAGGTTGCTCATTGTTAGTTTAATTAGTTAATATAGTTTAATATTGTTTGTCTATTGTGCTTTCATGTGATGGTGTGGTGCTTTGTGGCTTTTGAAAGCATCCACTGTCTGTTCCAGCTGGGCCCTTCAAGCTTGTCTTGTGTATGTGTCTGCAGCTTGGGGTCCTGAGTCACATAGGCCACTCCTGCTTCCCTTATCCATGGGCTCGCAAGGATGGTTCGGTGTAACAAAATATTACACAAGGGCTTTGGACTTACCTCATAACTGTGGCCTGTCTGCTGCTGTACTACTTGTGTTAACACCCCTAGTGGGGATTGGTTGCATTTCATCCACCCCATGTCTGTGATGAATTTGGGTGAGTATGTGATTGATTTCTTCATTAATTGATGTGGATTGTGATGCATGTTATTTTCTTGCCTGTATATGTGCTTGATGCACTTCATGCTGTAGACAGTAGCCTGCACCCTTGGCCTGTCAAAGTGACACTGATGGTGGGAGGAGTTTGGATGTAGCTGGATGTAGCTCTGTAACCTAGCCCAGTGACAATCAGCAGGTAGACACACACACACAGGGAACTTTACAGCCTTATTGCTTTGTTTAATGTCCTTTCTGCAGCAAGATGAGCCTCCATACTACCTTTGCCAGCAGACACAGGGACGACTAATCCAGGAAACTGGCCACATTCGGTGGTGCAGACGTGTGGATGTGTGCGCAAGCAGATGCACAGGGCTTGTGCTCATACGTCCCACAGAAGCAGATGTGTTTTCAGGAGCTCCTGCCAAGGTGAGCAACACAAGGGCCCACACCACAGACTACCTTCCACTTGGCCACTTGCACATGTATGCTAAGTAGCACCAGTGCTGTGGAGGTTTGCCAGGCACTGTTGGGGAAGCACAAAGTACAGCTGACATGCGTTGAGGGCCAAATGCCAATTGCCTTTGCAAGTTGTCAGGGGCACACGCAAGGGCCATCAAACATATCCTCCAGTACCCCCTGCTCCAATGAAGCTGAGTAATTAGGGTAGTAGCATTCCAAGCCAGAAACTGATGCAGCTCACAGGGACGACCAGCGAGGCTCAGACTCGTGCTGTGTGCATATCATTTGCATGTGCAAATTGACACTTGCACTGCCTATTTGAATCTGCAGCAGCCAAAACACATCTTGTACTGAAGTTGCACCTTGCTATACGCATCTTGCAGCTCACCCAGGGACCATTCTATCATGTCTGATTCTTGACCCATTGATCTTCCATTTCCCGCGCAGCCACATGCGCCGGCCTTACTGCATTGACAGTGTATGTACCATCGGTGGGCTAAGCTAACGTATGGGTACATGGCAGCAGACATGGGTGTTTGTGGAGAAGTGACTTTATTTGGGGCTTGGATGGGGTTGTGTGTGTGTGTTGTAAACACACATTCAGATCAGTAACTCACCTTGCAGCATTGAAGTGCTCCTGTTACCGGACCTGAGAGTGCGCAGGCAGGAGGCCAGCACTCACCCCAGAGATGAGTGTCTCTTTGGCTTGCATTTGACTAATTTGGTACAATTTGCATGATGAACATGTTTTCTCTAATTGAGTATGTGTTTTTGTGATTAGTTGTATTTTGCTTACAAATCCACATCCACTCTCCTGTCACTCTTTCCGGTTATCCTGAATAACAATGCCTGTCCATGCAACATATCCCTGACTCTCCTTCCCCGCCGGGGTCTCAGAGGCATGTGCTAGTTTGACCTTGCAGGCACCCAGACCACGGAGGGGGCGGTGGGTTCGTGCTACTCCTGTGCCTGGACACCGGGGCTGTGACACTACCCATCAGTTGTTGCATCATCATTGTATGTAATGTACCGTAAATGGTACCCATCCTTTTGGACCATTGTTCAACTGTGCTACCTTGGTTGTTCTATCATTGTGTTTGTACATGTGCTTTGACATTTCCTGCTACTTCACGACATCTACTGGTAACTCTTCCAGGTTTTTTTGGTGCTTACAGCCTTTTTCCCTGGTTTGTGGGTTTGCTACTTGGAGTTCTATGCGATTTGGTATTTCTAGCAGTCAAGGCGGACTCTGAGTGGGCTGGACCCTATTTACACGCAAGCTGGAACATGGAGACCAAGGGGTAGGGTGATCCTGTGGCCAGGTAGACTTGGAGGAAGAAGGCTACATACCCCAGTGACAGTTGTTCAGAAGGTCACGGTGATGTGTAAGGGAGGGCATTTTGTTGTTGGACAGTTGGCTTGGCCTACAGTGTTTTGGGCATTCTGACATTGTAATTGTGGGGTACTATGTACATGATGTGTTGTGCTGTTCAATGCCTGTTCCTGTGTTGTCTTTACTTTTCAGGTGTCAGGGGATTGATGTGGTTTCACATGCTGGGGTGTTCACATGGCCAATGTTCACATGTGATGTGTACAGGACACTGAGGGTCACCTTATTTCACATGCATATATTGAGTACATGTCCCTAATGACACACACAGTTGCACAATGATCCACCACACGTACATCCACACTTCCATGGCCACAGGTGCACACAGATTGCATTCTCATGCCCGCGGTGTCCATGCAGCACATGATCTATTACTATTTGTGTACCCTGTACATGCGTCATTTGGGTCTAGATTTCATTAGTCTTTTTCATGTGATGGTCAAGGTGTACCTGCAACACTAGAGCTGCTCAAAGTGCTGTGTGCTGAGCAGTGTGTTGCAGGAGACACACACACAGCACACAGGTTCGGGAGTCTGGATTTTGCCATGTCCAATGTGCATGTCAACGGGCATTCAGTGTTGTGGTCATGCTACGACGGTTGGAAAACATTTGTGTCTGACTTTGTATTTGTGGGAGGTTGTTGGTCAGTCATTTCATCGGATTCCATGTCAGACCTCATTGTCTCATGCCACTTATCATTTATGACATGTCACTTGGTATATTGTTGGTCATGTGTTGGCCTTTTGCTATTGCATGCCATGTGATGGTGTAGCAGACAAGGGTGATGTGGTTTGGGAGGGTTTGGGTGACATACCAGGGATTTTGATGGACTGTTTTGCAGGGGTGTGTGATACACACCTTGCATGTGTTCCTTTTGGTCACACAGGATTGGTTATGTTTAAGTAGCTAGGGATGCACACAATGTAGCACTTCCGTGGCAACATTCTCAGGGTGGTAAGGTTGTGACAGTTGACTGTCTCTTTGTGATCATTGATTGTCACCTGGTATGTGCGAGCACTGTGTGCACTCCACAGGGTGGGAGTTTAGGTGAAGAATGTGGCCACAAGCTCGGTCCGAGCTGCCTCGCCATGTGTCCTGTCCCCTCCCATGGGCAGCACCTGTGCCTGTGGTTGGGGATGTGGGGGCACCACCATGTCCACTGGTACCTATCGCCGTTTTGCAACATTGTGCAGGACACATGCTGCCTCAATGATCCTGCACACTACTGGGGGTGCATATAGTAGCTGCCCACCAGAGCAGTCAAGGGATCAGAAGCGTGACTTGAGCAGTCCGAATGTGCGCTCCACTATGCCCCTGGTTGCAATATGGGCATCATTGTATCTTACCTGGGGTGGTGTGGTGGGGTTCCGGATTGGCGTCATCATGTGGTTGCTCAGAGGGTAGGCACTGTCCCCTGGGGAGGTGATAATAGTTGAGATTATTAGGGTTTGGGTATTTGTCTCTGTGTGACTTGCATGCATGTGCACAGGCATTTGTACTCACCTAGGAGCCATGTGTCACCATGTTGCCCAGCTTCCAGGGCCCGGCTCATGGCGGACATTCTGTATATGAAACTGGCATGGGTGGAGCCAGGGTAGTTTGCATAGACAGAGGTGATGATTCCTTTAGCATCGCATACAACCTGCACGTTGATGGAATGCCAGTGCTTGCGTTTTTGATAGATGTACTCAGTGGACCTAGGTGGACGTAGGGCCACATGGGTGCAATCTATGGCACCAAACACTTTGGGGAAGTGTGCCACCCTGTAAAAATCCTGGACCACGGCCTGCCTTTCTGCGGGTGTTCTGGGCATGTATATGTGCCTGAGGACTGAGGGGTGTGCAGTGATGATTGCCAACACCTGGTGTAGGCAGCGTGACTGCGTGGCCTGTGAGACCCCACCCACTATGGCAGTAGTCCGCTGAAATGACCCAGTGGCTAAAAAATGCAGGACATTGAGAACCTTCTCCAAGGGGCTCAATGCTTGGGAGCACAGGGTGGGGGATGTAAGGTCATCTTCCCACTCCCTGACGAGGTCTAGGATGATGTGAGGTGGAAACCTATACCTCCCATAGACGTGGTCGTCAGGCATCCCAAAAAGGCTGGTCCGGGGTAAAAAAAATCCAGGCCCTGGCTATTTTCCCCCTCCTGCGGTGTCCCATGGTCAGTGCTGCGACAAATGGGGCATTCATCGTAGCTGTATATACTTGTTTGTTGTTTGCACGCACATTTATACTGTGCGCGGGGACGCATCTGCCTGCCTTCATGTGGCGGATGCGTTCACGCCTATGCGCGTCTTTTGCCATGCGGGGGTTTCCCGTATTCAAATCCATGAATACGGGTTGTTTGCGTGCGTGTGGGCGTTCCGTGTATTTCCCTGCAGTAGTTCCCCAGTTATGCCTTCTTTTTCATGCGTTGTTCCCCATTCCGCATGTTACGCCCCGTGTCCCGCTCCCTTTTTGGTGTGTGCGCGGACGTTGTGCGCTTTCCCTGTGCGCGTCGTGCACAGCGTTCGGGATGTTGCAATGATGTGTGCGCCCGTGTGCGCCACGCACAGGTTTGGCGCACATCCTGAGAAAGACACGCGCAGGGACTTCCATGAATCGCACGCTTGCGCGTGCGCTTCCTTTTTCACGCTTGCGCCTGCTTGCGCCACTTTTTTCGGCGCACGTTTGTTCCATGAATCGGCCACAAAATCTCAAATCCATCAAATGTACAAAACATGCATGCACATTACAAATGCATGGGGATTTCATGATTTTCAATAAAGTGGGCTTTTCACAAATTAATCAAAACACGTTAGTCGGGAGGCTGCTATGCAAAGTGAAACTTGAAACTGCTTCTGTGAGGTTTTAGAAGCCAGGGCATAGGCGAATATGTAACTTCACAAACCTTGCGGTCATTACGGCTGTAGAAAGTAGACATGAGTTTTTATGACCCCTCCCACCTACGTCCCCACTCCAACCCTGAACACTGATTAGGCTTTAGGCGCTGCAGGTAACCCCACAAGGGGCTAGAAAGCTTGCTGTGCTGCTTTTACAAGCTTTCCATTTGCCTGCAGCACCTTGGTAAGTGCTTTCCCAGCCCCTCCAGCCCCCATCGAGCCCTCTGCTAAATTTGACTTTTTTCACTTAAGAAAAAGTGAACTCTCTGCTTTCCCCTTGCACTTGTCCACCTGGCCCCCCCTTAGCACTCCACTCTTTCCTTCCCATTTTAGCATTAACACATTCTGTTCTGACCTGCACTTCCCCCCATTCCTCCCCACTCCCCTGCACTCCTTGTTACTGCACTTGCACAACCTAAATGACACAAGGCCTAGTAGGACCGTTTATTGTTTGTCTTCATCCTGTTCCCCCCTCCCCCTCTTCTGTCTTGTGGTGCCTTGAAACACATTTTACTGTATAGGCGCATTGCAAATACCCAATAAATAAATACATATTTTTTGGTTACTAGTCCAGATCTTCCACCTCCCTAAAACGGCTTGGCCAAAGATTTTCCCTGCCTCATCATGCAGTGAGATTGGGCGGTAATTTGTGTGGTACTCATGTCCCTATTTTTTGAAAGTGAGACAACTTCAGCCAGTGTCCATACATTTGTGGCAGAGTGGAATGAGGGTATAGCATTATAAAGACATCAAAAGTATGATGCCCACATTTTCAGTTTGCCTTCTAAACAGGTCCATTGGAATTTTGTCTGAGCCACCGGCATACTTTTTTTTGCCGTTGTATTGTGGTCATTATCTGTTCCAGGGTTAAAGTCAAGGGCACCTTACAGGACATGGAGATCAAACTCAACACTTCTATACATTCCCTCATTAAAACCTCTTGTTTCAGAATATAATTCACTGAAATGTTCACACCAAATTTTATCTGTGATGTTCCCCTGTGGGACTCCCCTTCAGGCATGTGGGGCATTAACTTCCAGAATTGAACCTGGTTTGTCTTTACTATAGCCTCCATTATTTCCTCCCACTGAGATGTGGCATGTTCTTCCATTTTTTGATTGCCTGCTTTTATTGGGATCTAGCTAAAGTGAGTTATTCTTTCCCCACAGAATCCACATTTCATGAGCAACACCCAGGTGCTTTCTTGAGATATGCAGTACTTACCATAATGTGGCAGTCTTTTAGTCACTATTACTCTTACTGCATTGCAGGGTTTCATCACAAATTACATCATGGAATCAATGATTTCCTGGTAGGTGTTAAGTATATAATTTGTTGATGTGCCAGCTGTGACTAGCACTTTTTCTAGCAAAACCACCAGTCACTCACTGATATAACTTTAGTCACATTCACTCACACTGCCGTCTCCACAACGGCACTGTGACAAATCTGGCCAGTTTGTCCCTTCTACCCAGAGGGGAGCCATCCCCTTTTGAGGCTAGGGATCTGGGCCCGCTCAGCAAGACCCTCCCTAGAAGTCGGGACCAGTGGAACCTAACTGGGAGTGATCCCATTTTCCACCTCCATGAGAATTGGAATGTCTGTTGTTACTTCTGTTTTGAATCCACCGAATACTGACATTTCTTCAAACTCTTTGGCTTCAGTTAATTCTGGATCTCACCTGAACACCATAGTCAAAGAAGAAAGACTACCATTTTATTTGTTATAAACTATATTAAATAAACAAGGGAGGGGTATAGTTGTTTGCTAGTAGTCCTGTGTGGGTTGTGCCCTAGAAATATATTGTAACAGAAACAGAAGAGGGAGCCTCAACCGTAGTGATTGGTTGTTCAGCTAAGCATCTATAATGCTCCTGAAAATGTTGAAAATATGCATCAAAGGGAGAAGGATGGGCAGTGAAGCCACTGTAGCCAGTGGTAGCATGGCAAGCAAACAAAATGATTGTAAGTAGCCGGAAGACCACCGCCCTGACCTGCCGCAAAGCCAATGTTGGGAGAGAGACAGAGATGTAGAAGCAACAATCTCATCTTGGGGCACGACCACTGGGAAGCTGTGCTTGTTTCTAGGGCCTGACAATCGATGCCGAGACCAGACTGCAGAGGGGAGCCTGGATCCTGAGCTCCAACAAGAAGCTCTTTTGAAGCTGAGACTAACAACAGAAGGGAAGTGAACGCCCCGCGGAGAGAATACAAGTGAGATGTACGAACATTGATAGTTAAGGCTGAGCAAGCCAACAAGATCACAGGAGCCTAATAAACCCAAGCAGAGAGAAATCAAGCCTATCAGAGGGCCATAGGGCTTTGAAGAGCCCCGAGAAACTAAGAGACTGTTGAGGCTGGAGAAGATGCAAAGGTCACGGGTGCCTGGTAACGCAAGCAGAGATATAGTAAAGCTAGCAGGGCGCTGAAGTGATTTGGAGAGCCCTAAGAAAATGAGCAACCAAAATATTGGAATATCTGAGGAGGTAAAGTCCCAAAAGGTTACTTGAGTCTAATAAACCTAAACTGCAATAAAAAAGGATACCAGAGAGCCAGAGGGCTTTGAAGAGCCTTAGGGAAACTGAGAAACCTTGAGATTTGAATCAGGGCTGATAAATCCTGAAAGGTAACAGGAACCAGAGAAATCCGAGCGGGCAAATGCCCCATGTAAATCCGAATGAAAGAGGTACACACACTTTGAATCAAGACAGAGAATGCCAACAAAGTTGCAGGACCCCAATAAACCTGAACAGGCAAGTGCCTTATGTGAATCAGATTGAAATAAACACAAACACTTTGCATCCAGACTTGGAAAGCCAACAAGGTTACGGGAGCCTGAGAACCCCGAATAGGCCAGCGCCCTTTGTGATTTATGTTGATTGAGAGAAAACAAGTGTGCCAGAGGGAGTCTCAGAGCCACAGAGCTGTAGTAAAGAGAACTGTGTCAAACGGGAAAATGTAATGTTTCAAACAACTAGTTGAATCTGGGGGAAAAATTGTCTAAGAAAAAACCTTATTTTCCCCCGTGTAAGAGGGAACCATACAGAGGATATTTTCTTTTGACCAGTAATGTCTGCAGGAAGGTTTTGAACTGTTTTATCATATTGACTAACTTTGAAGCTAACAACAAGCCATCCAAGCAATTGGGTCAGGCAGAAGCCGAAGATAAAGGGGTTTGCTCTGCTCTCTCTTTAAGTAAAGTTTTACAAAGGGATAGAGCCCAATTAGTTGGATAGGATTTCGGACTAAGGACTGTTTTCTTTTGACAAGCAACATTCCTTTTAGTTTCTAGTTAGGGAATTCATGGTGATAGGGCTTGCTATGCATTTTATTTTTTTATTTTTAATAAAAACCAGTCACTCGTCCGACTCCTTCTTCCGGTTCGCCACAGCAAAAGAGAATTCACATACGCATATAATCCCATCCCTACCCATTCACCCACCAGTCACTCACCCATATACCTTATATCCCCTTTACTCATACTGCATCCTCCTGTATGATTTGCAAAGGTAATGTTCTGTAGCGTTGTTGTAAAATGTTTACTTTAAATCAATGAACTTTATCACAATCTCAATTGACTCCATTAGGCAATCTACACTTGCACAATAATTAATTAACGTAATGTAATATTCATGCAACGCTACTGCAAGGAAATCATCCCTCATATAGTAATTTGTGAACACATTAGGCCAATCATAGTTTCAGTAGGATGGACACGCTTAATGATGTCAACTAATGTGATAGTTTAACATATCGGCTTTAACAAATTTCTCAATTCAGTAAAAAAGATGTCACAATGAATCTCCCTCAATGAACACATATCGCTCCACGCAGGCACCCTTCAACAAAATGCATTCAGTGAAAAAGTCAGTGTGCTGTAAATTATATCGAAATAGGATATACATTATAGTCTCTACAGAACTGTTCTGTGTTTCCTTGGCAAAGATTAATTCAGTTTGAGATAATTTTAATAAAATACAATTTGTTGAACATTATTTATTCTGCTAGTAATATTCCAAATATTTCTTAAAGGGATGTTTCTGTGTTTTTCTTTTAAAAAGATTAATTCATAAAAGCATATTTTTTAGGGAAAATGACAGAAGAATTTGCTCTCATTTCTCCTTGAAAACAGTCACTCCTGAATATATTCATTATCAAATAAACCTAGATTATGGATCTGTCAGTGGAGGTAACAGTAACACCAAGCAATATTCTGAAAGGTTCATGTTTTTCTTATCCGTGCCATTAGGTAAGGCATATATATACATATATTACTTGGCCACGGTAGTGGCTGTGTAGTTAGGGTTAAGTTGCTAATCCCATAGGAAGAACACTTTTTGGGTGGCTTATAACTTCTCTCCCCCTGGACGAATCCTCACTAAACTTTGCAAAAAAAGGTAGATGGCCCACTCTGATTTTTTTTGCAAAGTTTGGTGAGGTTTGGTCCAGGGGGGGCAAAGTTATAGGGGGGTCCCAAAATATTTTTTTTCCCATAGACTGAATGGGGGAAAAAATGTGCGCACGGCTACAGATCAAACCGCTGGATGGATTTTCACCAAATTTGCAGCAAAAGCAGCGGTTTGGTCCCGAAAGCGTGCTTTTGCAAATTTGGTCAAAATCTGTCCAGTACTTTTTTTTTAAACGATCAAAAAGTAGGTCTCAAAAAATGAGTGATATCTATGTCCGCTCCACGGTCACACTTCCCTGTTCGCTGCGTGGACAAGATAACGATTGGCTAATCGGGCGCATCATGTCCGCGGACATGTGACACATTTGCTCATTGGATGCTGATGATGGTGAAGTACGTCAGATTGTTCCGATGCCTCTGCCATCTTTCATCCGTGTTTTGATGTCCGCAGGCATCGCTGCAAAAACATATAAAAAAACACAACATTGCACTTCTTAAACTTATCAAATACTGTCTCGGAAGGTGAGGGTTGATGAGGCTGGGATGGGATGTGGCAGCAAGAAGTAAAAAAGTGGTGTTTTTTGTCACAAAAGTTATACCGTACATTTGGAGGTGTTCCTCAATGTGCGTAAAGTATAGGCGAAGGACTAATGTGTCTCTGTTACAATGTATTTAAAATAATATTGGAGTTAGACTGGCGCCCGCTAGAGTTTGGCATCTGAGGCAGCCACCTGCAATGTTTGATGGAAACAGCAGCTCTGCACGTGTACGCGAGTACAAGTTCTCATGAATGCGTTGAGCCATGTTGTTGCAAAGTGAGAATGTATTTGGATTCTGAGTGAAGGTCACCAGATTTGATTTTTTGGTTGCGAGCTAAGGAAGCCCATGCATGGCATTCAAACTATAAGGGTCAATTGTTTTTTGACCTTGAGGGAAAGGGAATATTCAGTAAGAATGCAGGGAGAGGAAGTTTGGAATAATGAACATTGGATAAGGTTATGCATTCCAAAAGTTTGTAAGGAACATGTAAAATCATTTCATGAAGATTCTTTGGTGTGAGCACATTCAGCATTGCAGTCTGAGTTACATGAAGAGAATGGAGACGGTGAATATCATGTAAGTTTGCTTTTGACGACTGTACACTGGAACCAGTGTTAATTTATTATTATCTGAACATTAATTTTGGCAATGTAACTGAAGTACTATCTTTCTGTGTGGTTGTTATTTTGTTGTGGTTATGAGGAGTGCAGAATCTAGGTGTATGTAGACTATCAGTAGATTCAACCAGGTTCAACGCTAATATTTCTTTAAAATGTCATGTATGACCATATCGATTTGTGTATCAGTTTCCACGTTCTTTTTCTCTTTTTTGAGATTGTTTGCTGTGTGTGCTAATCGTTAGTTTAAACGGTATGCCGAATAAAGAAATCAATAGATGTATTGTAATAAAGATTGGGTATTGATACATATTTTCTGTTATGTTTTCCAAATAGCTACTTGCTGCCTTACTGCGATTGCCATGGATTCCAGATGCCAATTTGCCAGGTGCACTTAGTTGTCAACGGCTGCATCACCGTGACTGTTTCGTGGGACGATCGCCCAGGGCCCATGTGCCCGTACGTTGCACTAGCGATTAGGAGTAACATAACATCTTTTATGGTGGTCTAGGCCCAAGTTTATGCAGACACCCTGGAATTCACTGTGCGACCAGAGCGGTTCCTTTATCGAAAACAACAACGTGTGCCTCAAATTTAACATTTGCGACCAAGAGCGAAGAAACAAATTTGCAATTTGATTGAATATGGGAATAGTCGGATGTTCTCGGAGAGTTTATTGTGAAATAAAGGTACTTTACAAATTGTAAAGTGTTATTGTTTTCTTTTAAAGACCGGTTTAATATTTCGAATTGTGACGTGCTATGTTGTCAGTCGATGTGTGTTGATTTTCGAGTTCTGCATCACGGCACGTAGGTGATTATGGGCGCATTTGGCTACGCTGAAGAGGAACGGCACCGATAAAGGTGTTGAATATCACTAGGGTTGGTTATGTGAGGGTCAGGGGCGGAGCATATGATTTAGTGACGTCCGGGTAGTTTACCTTAGGCAGATGCAGCAATGGATAAGAACAGCACAAGATGGACGCGCCCTGCTGTCAGATTTCGTATGTTTCTGAAAGAGGAAAAATGAGGTAAGGTGCATTGGAAATGTTTGCGATAGATCAACGTATGTACAAAAATACATGGTTGAACCCTCGGGACACTAATATTTTTTGAGCGTTGCACTTGTGAAACTTATGAAATAATGTTTGGGGAGGTGAGGGGTAATGCTGATGGATGGAATATTTCTGACATCATTTTGAATGAGTTTGCAAAATTTGTTGGGATTTTGTGCACACCTTATATGATGACACATTTGTGTATTCTTTTGACAGTTTTGAAAAAATAAAACGTGGGTGGATTTCCAGCAAATTTGGATAAGGCTCATTGGCAATGATCAAATAGCATGCTTTTGGAAATGTGGCAGTGTTTTATTATTTGACAAGTGTCATAATGTAGCTACAAAAAATAGCGGTATACCTTTAGTGACTGAGGGGTAGCCTGTGGCCATGGGCAGTGGGCAGATTGTCCGGGTCATGGAATAAGGTCATGATCTGGATAATCTGGCTACTGGCCATGATCACAAGGGACAAAACATAGGATTAAAGTGGCCATGTCCACCTGGGTCTGGCTTTGTGGTAAAGTTATTCAAAATTAGGATAGATTTGAAAGGGAAGAAAAATGTGCTTGTGGTAATAAACAATGCACAGCTGTGGGGTAATGTGGTGGAGAGCCCAGATTCATGACAATGAGAACCTAAATGAGTTTGAAAGTAAACTGTATGCCACTGACTAATGTTCAGGATGCAATGTAAAACTGTTTGAGCACACGTACATGCAAAAATGAAATAGTAAGGCTAGTTGTTTGCCTAGCTAGTGCAGATTTCCAAAAAGTATCTAGCAAGGAGACAACGGTGAAACTATGGGTAAAATTAGAAACAACAGCCTATGATCTTAAAGCTCGTTTGAAGGGGACAGTGACCACAACGAGGAGACTAGAATAGAGTGCAGGAGATGCTGAAGGATGCTCCAGAATAAACAATAGCTGTATTGCAGACCTGTCAAAGCAAAAAAGGGTGAAGCATGTTATTTGTCATAAGAAAATTAATTGAAAAAACATGTATGCCGATTGTTATTGCTATTGTTTGCTGCATTAATTTTTCCCTGCCCTGCCATGACACCATCTGCTGTACCAATACTGCAGCAAGTATTTGGAGGAAGATACCCATTGAGAGAGCCCTATCAAATGTATTCACGGATCAAGGGTATACTGCAGGAGGAACTCCCTGAAGGAATATGAAAAAGAGCAAAGAAGATGAGCCAGTGACATCATGAGAAGATGTATTCAGCGTCTCGAGGTATTGGCTAAGAATAATGCATAAATCCTAAGAATACTAATGATGAAGTAACGGATCGAGTGAATTTCTGAATGTAAAAGAAGATTACACATGCACAAGGTGCTGCTGGAAACTAATCGTTCAAATAAATGTACAGCTGTCGAAACACAAGGTAGATTAAGTCAATATAGAAGCTGGCTATAAGTAGTATATAGAATGCAGGCAAAGCCGCCATTGTGGAGAGAATGGACATTAATATTGTGAATTTAGTAAACCAGAACCATGAAGCAGGAATGGAAAACTTTATCACAGCAAGAAAAGCAGGCTTGTGGAGCTGCGTGTCGAGGCTGCCTGGCCTGAAGTCAAGATTCTAGGAAACAAAGTCAACTATCTACAATGAAGAAGAACAAGTGTGCAGAGGATGAATCATAACAAGGTGCAATCAAGGATACGTGAGATGCCAAATTGTAATTCATTTGGAGTATTTAAAAGCTGCAAAGTGGACCAGATCGTGGTTCCCTGCAACATGAGAAGAGGATGGAAATACAATTTAACTTGAAGTTCCAGACACAATAAGAAAGTGCCTTCACTCCCATACATTGTCAAAGACAAGGATGCTTTGCAAGGCAAAGTACAAAGACAATTTCATGCTGTAAGGCATGGGTGATGAGAGATGTTGGGTTAATTGGGTGTTAAGGTAGCTTCATGCCCTACCTCCCTGCACCTGGGTCTTGGCTTATGTGCTGCTGAGTGAACTGAATGTTCCACACATAGTTTGCCAACCAATTGTAATAGTCCATATAACAAAGGACCTTATAGTTTGAAAACCAATGATAAACTGTTTATCTAATGTTTCCAAAATGACATGTTTTTTAGAGGTAGGCATACGTTGTACACCTGATAGTGGTCAGCCAAAAACAATCCTAGCTCCTATAGAAAAATATACTGTTTCCATTAACCAATTAACCAATCCCAACCTCTGATAGGTTTTCTATTATTGCCACGTAGTATGATATCACTCTGACACATTATTGTTATAAAAAGTATGTTTCCTGCAGAGATCATTCAGGGACTGAGCGTACATCCGTTCATGAATATGGATTCATAGTTACTATGGTATGATCCCATCCATTATATGATATGATAAGATATGGCATTTATAATGTGCCTATATACAAGTGTTTTACATATGCACGTTTCTAAAGGGCCATAAACTCGCTGTGTATAAGGAGTGTAATTTAACTTACTATTTTGCTGTCTCTCCTTGTCAAATTTGTTTTAGAGTTTAGGGTGTTCATTGTGTTTGGATATGTGGCAGGGGTGGCTTTTGAAGAAGCCTGTGCTGACAATCAAGATGTAATAGTCCACATCAAGCAGTGTATTTGGAATTGAATGGGAATGTGGCAGAGGATTCTCACATTTTATTTTGATTTCATCAATTACTGCAATATTATGCAGAGAAGCATTTACTCACAACATGACGGAGGCTAGAATAATGAGCTGGCGTGTGTAGTGTGACAGTAGGGTTTTAGAATATTGGAGTGTCTGAAAAGAAAGAAAGTAAATCAATGATGCAAGAGACACACCTGCTTTTAGCTGAAAGTTAGATGAAGAGGAAAGGTGCATGTTGCTTCTTTTTTGTATTTGATAACAGTGTTTTAATATGGTTACGTGACAAAATCTCTTTGAAGGTTGTAAATGCGTTCACTGGTAAGGTGGGGATGTGTGTAAAGTGTTATGCTTGTCTTAATGCCTCCATTTACGTTCTAGGGTATTTTCCTAGTTTTTAAAGGCAGATGTGGGAGTCTAGCGAGAGTTATGTCTCCGCCTCCCTTTTATCCTCTGACTTCAAAACAATTTGGTTTTACGCCAGCTTGAAGTTTTCATGCTGCTGTAAAACCAATAATTTCCTATAGAATATGCCAGCTTTTTTTTTCAAAAAGCAGGCGGATTCCATAGGAAACCATTGTACATTCTGCCTGCCATGCATTCATGGCAGGCAGCTTGTACTCTATGTGTATTGCGGCGTGCAAAAGAGATGCTTAAAGATGCTTCAGGTGTAAGTTTACACTTCTCCTTTTATGATGCAGAGTGCAAACAATGACGATTGCCTGGAGGGGCACCTGTTTACACCTAAGTGCAAATGTTAAGCAGCCACCTCTGGGCATTTTACTCAGAGGAGCAAAAAGAGCTCCATTGTAGTTTGGATGGGGAATTTCAATTGCATGCTAAGTAGAACACCAGAAACGGGAGGGTGGGAAGGACAAGCCAGCTGGTGTAGCCACGACTACCTTGTTAAATGTTTTTAAAGAGATTATTCCCTTAAGGTCTGGGTGGTACTGCATGGTGCAGAATTGTATTCATCTATTGCTCAGTGGTTCATGGCTCATATTCTGAAATTGATTTTGCAATACCTGATGATAGCTACATTCCAAAATGTACCTCACCTGACTAATTGCACCATTTCCCTCTGATGATCGAATGGTCGTTGGGCAGGGAGAATTCACTGATGCCAACATGGCTTCTAAATGTGTGCATTCTGGAGGATCTTGCATTTAGTGCTTCAGTGGATGTGAAGATACTTGTTTTTTCAATGCAAATAATGGATGTAGAGGCAGTGCATGCACAGTATGGGAGACAAAGAAAGTAGTGCTCAGAGCGTGTTACATAGCAAGACTTGAGACACTTGTCTTAATAGTGGCTAAGCTGAAGAGTAGGAGGTCCAACATTCAGGTGTTGAAGAAGAACCAAAAGTATGCAGGTAAAGCAGGCACACAATCAGCAGGGGAAGGATGATTATGCTGCATGCATTGCCAGGTGTCTCAGTGAAGAGGACAAGGCAGGATGACTATTAGTTAACTGTCTAATATAGAAATTAGTATCACAACTCTCTGCAACAAATTGCACCTGTTTGGAAATTATTCAATCTCCAAGGAAATTGGATCAACCATTTTTCTAAATGATGTGCTAAGTCAAAGCTTGCACCGATGACACCCATTGATTGTACATCCGAGTCTATTGAGAATACATTTTATGGGTCAGTCCACTTGTCAATCTCTGATTGTGCTTAAACAATTTTTACAGTAAAAACCAATAAAGGTCCCACTGTGAGGAATTGATATCTGTTAAGGGTGTAGGAGCCCCGGCTTTTTTATTTGTATTAAATAATAAAATGACGCAGGTCATTCCATCTCTGAAAGTGCAATTTGCTGATCAGATTCTCTTTCCATAAGCTCAATGCCAAAAGCATAATGTGTACTTGTGCCTGCTGCATCGGTATCTGGATTCACAACACCTGCTCTACCGGGAAGGAGCTGCATTTAAGATGTGCACCTCTTTTCCAAAACTGCATAATTTTGAGGATCCTGGCCAAAGCACATTTTACAGCTTGCATAGTCTGCAGACAGTATAATAGTCGACAGACAACTGGGGGAAATTAAAATCAATTAACCTGTTTTTTTAGAAATCTGTGGCTCTTAAAAGAACATTTTTATATTTGGGGGTTTTATATACTGAACTAACAAATGTTCTACTGTTTCTGGTTTTGCTTTTTATTTACTACAACTACTATACAAAACATCAGTACATATTTCACATGTTCACAAAAACTGGTTCAATGCATTTTGGATATTCAAAAGAAAAATCTGATTTCCGACATCAGTCAAATGCACTCCATCTATTCCAAAAATATTCACAATATCAAACCTATTTTCATTGTGTAAAAATGTCATTCCAACATTCTGCAAAAACAACACATACAGCTTTGTTTGCAGTGTGCCTTGCTTTGTCAATTTGTGGACAAATTTAATTAGAACGTTTCCACATTTTTTTTTGAGCTATACATGAAAAAACAGTCTTCAAACATGGAAACAGTTCCATTTATTTTGCAAATATATCCTTCACAGCATACTGTAAGGAAATTCTAGTGACATAGTCCAAACTGTTACCTCCAGAGTGAATTACAATGATGTTTGGTTGCTTCAAAGTACCCATACTCTCACAATCCGAGAGCAAATCCTGCCACTACATTCAATTCCATGCCAGGAACCTTTAAATTCTAACCGAGATTCACACATAATCCACACTACTCACAGTACATCTTTAACCAATGGATCCACAAATCGCCAACCATCCAGGCACTCTGCTTCCTCAAAGCCATAGACATAGCCATCTTCACTGCACTTGACGAATATAACTCTTGCTACCCTGTCTTCCTGTACACCACAACCACAAAACCTGATTGGCTAATCCCCCGATGTCCACGGAAGTCACGACTGTCTGCGGTCTCCGCAGTCAGTTTCCATGCCAGGCATTCTTGAAGGGCTTGGATAGCTTGTGTAGCTCCGGGGACTACCGAGTGCCTGCTGATGCCATAGCACAGGGCAGACCTTCTATCCTTTTTACTTTTATGTTTGTAACACTCCTTTATTGGCTGCTTTCAAACAGTCACACATCCATCCACTAAGCATATTTCACCTGTTTACAAAAACTGGTTCAATGCATTTTGGATATTCAAAAGAAAAATCTGATTTGGGACATCAGTCAAATGCACTCCATCTATTCCAAAAATATTCACAATATCAAACCTGCTATTTTCATTGTGTAAAAATATCATTCCAACATCCTGCAAAAAAAACACATACAGCTTTGTTTACATTGTTCCTTGCTTTCTCAATTTGTGGACAAATTTAATTAGGACGTTTCCACATTTGTCTTTCAGCTATCCATGAAAAAACAATTTTCAAACGTGGAAACAGTTCCATTTATTTTGCAAATATATCCTTCACATCAAACTGTAACGAAATTCTAGTGACATAGCACAAACTGTTGCCTCCACAGTGAATTACAATGATGTTTGGTTGCTTCAAAGTACCCATACTCTCACAAACTGAGAGCAAATCCAGCCACTATATTCAATTCCATACCAGGAAACACGACTGTCTGCGGTCTCCGCAGTCTGTTTCCATGCCAGGCATTCTTAAAGGGCTTGGATAGCTTGTGTAGCTGCGGAGACTACAGCAGTGTCTGCTGATGCCATAGCACAGGTCAGACCGTCTATCCTTTTTACTTTTATGTTTGTAACACTCCTTTATTGGCTGCTTTGAAACAGTCACACATCCATCCACCAATCATATTTCACATGTTCACAAAAACTGGTTCAATGCATTTTGGATAATCAAAAGAAAAATCTGATTTCTGACATCAGTCAAATGCATTCCATCTATTCCAAAAATATTAACAATATCTGACCTTCTATTTTCATTGTGTAAAAATGTCATTCCAACATCCTGCAAAAAAACCACATACAGCTTTGTTTACATTGTTCCTTGCTTTCTCAATTTGTGGACAAATTTAATTAGGACGTTTCCACATTTGTCTTTCAGCTATCCATGAAAAAACAATTTTCAAACGTGGAAACAGTTCCATTTATTTTGCAAATATATCTTTCACATCAAACTGTAACGAAATTCTAGTGACATAGCACAAACTGTTGCCTCCACAGTGAATTACAATGATGTTTGGTTGCTTCAAAGTACCCATACTCTCACAAACTGAGAGCAAATCCGGCCACTATATTCAATTCCATACCAGGAAACACGACTGTCTGCGGTCTCCGCAGTCTGTTTCCATGCCAGGCATTCTTAAAGGGCTTGGATAGCTTGTGTAGCTGCGGAGACTACAGCAGTGTCTGCTGATGCCATAGCACAGGTCAGACCGTCTATCCTTTTTACTTTTATGTTTGTAACACTCCTTTATTGGCTGCTTTGAAACAGTCACACATCCATCCACCAATCATATTTCACATGTTCACAAAAACTGGTTCAATGCATTTTGGATAATCAAAAGAAAAATCTGATTTCCGACATCAGTCAAATGCCTTCCATCTATTCCAAAAATATTAACAATATCTGACCTTCTATTTTCATTGTGTAAAAATGTCATTCCAACATCCTGCAAAAAAAACACATACAGCTTTGTTTACATTCGGCCTTGCTTTCTCAATTTGTGGACAAAGTTAATTAGAACATTTCCACATTTGTCTTTGAGCTATCCATGAAAAAACAATCTTCAAACGTGGAAACAGTTCCATTTATTTTGCAAATATATCCTTCACAGCAAACTGTAACAACATTCTAGTGACATAGCCCAAACTGTTGCCTCCAGTGAATTACAATGCTGTTTGGTTGCTTCAAAGTACCCATACTCTCACAAACCGAGAGAAAATCCGACCACTACAATCAATTCCATACCAGGAAACTTTAAATTCTATCCAAGATTAACACATAATCCACACTACTCACAGTACATCTTTAACCAATGGATCCACGAATCGCCAACCATCCAGGCACTCTGCTTCCTCAAAGCCATAGACATAGCCATCTTCACTGGACTTGACAAACATAACTCTTGCTACCCTGTCTTCCAGTACACCACAACCACAAAACCTGATTGGCTAATCCCCCGATATCCACGGAAGTCACGACTGTCTGCTGTCTCTGCAGTCCGTTTCCATGCCAGGCATTCTTAAAGGGCTTGGTTAGCTTGTGTAGCTCTGGGCACTACTGCAGTGTCTGCTGATGCCATACCACAGGGCAGACTTTCTATCCTTTTTTACTTTTATGTTTGTAACACTCCTTTATTGGTTGCTTTCAAACAGTCACACATCCATCCACCAATCATATTTCACCTGTTCACAAAAACTGGTTCAATGCATTTTGGATAATCAAAAGAAAAATCTGATTTCCGACATCAGTCAAATGCATTCCATCTATTCCAAAAATATTCACAATATCAGACCTGCTATTTTCATTGTGTAAAAATGTCATTCCAACATCCTGCAAAAAAAACACATACAGCTTTGTTTACATTGTGCCTTGCTTTCTCAATTTGTGGACACATTTAATTAGAACGTTTCCACATTTGCCTTTGAGCTATCCATGAAAAAACTATCTTCAAACGTGGAAATAGTTCCATTTATTTTGCAAATATATCCTTCACAGAAAACTGTAATGAAATGCTAGTGACATAGCCCAAACTGTTGCCTCCACAGTGAATTGCAATGATGTTTGGTTGCTTCAAAGTAACCATACTCTCACAAACCGAGAGCAAATCCAGCCACTACATTCAATTCCATACCAGGAAACTTTAAATTCTATCCAAGATTCACACATAATCCACACTACTCACAGTACATCTTTAACCAATGGATCCACAAATCGCAAACCATCCAGGCACTCTGCTTCCTCAAAGCCATAGACATAGCCATCTTCACTGCACTTGAGAAATATAACTCATGCTACCCTGTCTTCCTGTACACCACAACCATAAAACCTGATTGGCTAATCCCTCCGATGTCCACAGAAGTCATGACTGTCTGCGGTCTACGCAGTCCATTTCCAAGCCAGGGATTCGTAAAAGGGCTTGGATAGCTTGTGTAGATCTGGGGACTACTGCAGTGTCTGCTGATGCCGTAGCACAGGGCAGACCGTCTATCCTTTTTACTTTTATGTTCCTAACACTCCTTTATTGGCTGCTTTCAAACAGTCACACATCCATCCACCAATCACATCCAACCCTGTCATCGCAGTTCAACATTTCAGATGTACTCTTGAACCCTCAAAGTACGTATCTCCTGTTACTCACAGTCTCCTGCAATAAGAACTACAAGATTTCTATTTGCAAATTCAACATTATCTACATCTAAAAAGACATATTACATGTATACTTATATTTTTTCAACACCTTTATAAATATATCCATGTTTGCTGCCACTTACCTTGTAATAAGCTTCTCAATAAGCATATTCTGTTTTTTAAGCACTCTATTGACTGCCATGTATTTCAGGATTCTGCATCTGGTCGCATGAATTGGCAGTTACTTACATATACTGCCAACACATCAAATTTCCACACACCAAGTCCCAATTAAAAATGTTCTACAAATCGTTTGCATCTGCTTTTCTTTTAGAAAAAAGTTACAGAGTGCTGCTATAAATGTACATATGCATTTTTTCACTTTCAACACAATTCTTTTATATATGATTATTTTTTTAAATAAAAGTTGACATGTAAAACATGTGTTTATGTAATGTTCTTAAAGTAAGAACAATTGTACATTTAAATGTGTGCATTTGCTATTTTCATAACACATGTTTTTACTTCTCTCTATTCCTATTATTTTTTTACTACTCCACCTACTCATTATAACATTTTTGAAATACCTTAAATGATTTAACTGAGCCTGGTACTTTCCCTGCATTGAAGTATTGTAATTGCTTAATAATACAAGAAATCCAAACCATTTGTATAACATAACATATTTCTATTTTACATTTTATAAGATGATACTACAAATTAATCTTCCACAGGCAATCATATGATATTTCTGTATCAGTGCATTGTTTCATCTTGTGTTGTTATTATTGGTAAGTGTAATAAAATAAAATATGGATCGAAAGACGTGAACTAAGATATTATAACTAATATAATCAATAATGTCATATGTGATGTAATTATTGATCTCATCAGAGATGTCAGGTATGATGTCATTATTGATGCCATAAGTGATATCATCAGTGATGTCATCATTGTCGCCATACATTGCACAACATGGTGTGCATATTAAAGCTGAAATTGCTTGAAATCCTAATGCTGAATTTCAGGGGGTGTGTTGCTTTAAATCTGATCACATTAAATCTATCTTAACTAATGCTTTGTCACTGAATTTCAAGTTATTTTGTTATGCTATGTTTTCCTGTGGTCTCTAAACTATGTGTGGCAATCCCCTTTTGTCGCAGAAACCTGGGGAGCAATAACAATAAATTCTACATGAAATGGTGTCTCACAAGGCAGTAACTTTAATTATACATTTTTAGAAGGGCTTGAACAAGTGTCATAGATCAGTCCAAACAGTTCTGTGAATATAACATGTTATTGTTTCCTTATAAAAAAATCACAATCCACCAACATACATGTAATTAACAAAGAAAATATAACATGTTCAAACATATCCAACATTAGAAAAATATTGTGCAAAAACAGTGTGCAAAATAATTGCATAGAAAGTGCAATTAGGTATAAAGGGTGACTCACATTTCTCTATTATGCAACACTGCTATTATTTCTATTGCACATATCCCTGTCTAAAAACACCTATTGTTCAAATTTCAATTTGAATTATCAACAAAACTCATTCATTGCAGTCATTGCTGTCATTGCAATTTCTTGAAGTTTCACTAGCCATGGCCTTTGGTTGTGGCCGCTGTACGTGTTCCACTATTTTTTTTTCTTCTGGGTGGTTTCCATGGTGACTGGATATGTTACACCGTTAATTTGTTACCAAACACCCATAGTGCTGTGCCCAGTATATTTAGGCATTGCAGATGTTAAACCTTTGTTTTTCCAACTCCTTATTCCTGCAATAATTTCACAGTAATCATTTCAATTAACCGAAATTCCTGCGGCTCATTGATTCCTGCAATAACGGGAAGAAGTGCTAGGAATTAAAATGACTTCCATACTTTCACAGGCACTCAACGTATCTCCCCCTTCTTCTTTCCATGTCCCCTCACTCCACTCAATTGCTTTTTCGCTCCCCAACCCTCTCCAATTACCCGCAACACAAAACAAATTCTGAGCTGAGCCTGTGGAGTTGCTGCAGTAATCTTGTGAGATTCCTGCGGTCTTCATCAGATAAACGCACAATTTTCTACCCTTAATTGGCTCCCAATCGAACTCCAAATTCCCTACTTCCCACTCCCGACGTCTAGCCTGATGTGACTGGTAAACAATTAGTGTTCACTAAGAAGTGAATACATAAACAGAAGAGTTTTCAGTCGCTTTCTGAAGTCGAGAAGGTTATTTGACTCTCTTAATGTATGAGGGAGCACATTCCAAATCTCAATGTCATCCTTTTCCTCCTCCACATAGCATTTTGAGTTCTATCATGTTCTCCTTCTCCCTGTATTATCATGGGAATCACTTGCATCAGGAAAAGAAAAACTGGCTGATTTTCATTTCCGAAAAGCCACTCAGCATTTCTGCTGCAAAGCACCAAGGCCAATATATATAAAGATTTAAAGGAGCAGGGGGCACCCTCATACCATTGCCAGATATTTAAACAAATTCCAGATGGGTTTAACCCAAACAGTCAAGGTAATTAAGTCAATGCTATGTGCCCAAATTGTTTCTTATCTGGTCCAAATATGTACAGAGGTTTTTGTACAATGGCTGTTAAAAAACAGAACCTTTTTTCTCTATGGAAAAAGTAATAGGACTACGCTGAAAACTGTGTTTTTATGTTTTATTTATAACTTTCATAATGAATTGTTCCCAAAATGTCCAGTTCTTGGGACCCTCAACAAAAATGTTGATTGGAAAATGTCACTCAGAAAAGCACCAAGACTGATATATAGGTGTTAAGGAGCAGGGGGCACCACCCCATTCTCTGTCGGATATTTTAAAAAACACTGTATGGATCTACCCCAAACTAGTCAAGGAAATTAAGTCAACGCATTGTGCCCAAGTTGTTTCTTATTTGGTCAAAATCTGCCCAGAGGGTTTTGTGCGACAGCTATTCAAAAATGCATGAACAGGAGTAGGCTAAAAACAATGCAATGTCTATGCATGTGAGAGACATGTATATGTGTGGACAACTTACATGAATACTTCACCATATCACAGCAACAGTATTTTTAAATTTAAACTCCAACCAAGCTGAATCCACCCTTATATGCAGAAACATGCTTTTAAAATGTTGCATCTCTCTTCCTTGCTCACGTGATCTGATGTACAGGTGATATTGCTCATGATTCTATAGCTGATGTCATATGTGATATCATCAATGACATCATTTGTGATGTCATCACTGTGCTTAAGATCCATGGAATGTGGACATTGTAATTAAGGTGGTAAAGATTCAACACCTGCATTTTTTTCAGGGGTTTTGTTATGTTAAATCAACACGTTAATATAATTTTAGCTAGAGTTTTTTCACTGAATTTCAAGGGATTTGTTGTTTCAGATATTTTACCTTACCAACACTACAACTAAAGTTTTTTCACTGGATTTCGTTCGTTTTTTTTTTAGCACTGTACTAAACTATACCTTAACTAAAGTTATCTCAGCGAATGTCCAGGGATTTGCCATGCTATAACTCTCACAATCTGTAATTGTGTCTTTTTTTCATATACCCTACACAATGTCACATCATTTGTTTTCAAAATCTGTTCTTGAGCTGCGCAATATCAGATTTATCAAGTATTTCATCTTTTTTGTGTCCACTATATAAGAAGGAATTAGTAATGGTTTTCTGTGACAATGAAGAACGCATTTGGGATACTTGAGGACTGTGATGAGGAAGAGTCAAATTGTGTAGTTGGGTACTGTGACAAAGAAGAGTAAGACGGGGTGGTTGGGTACTACGATCAGCACTAGCAAGGCATGAATAGTTGGGATTATCATGAGAATGGCTGAGTTGTTACACACATATACCTTACACATTATAAACACAGAACTCCTTGTAGATTCATGAACAATATCTATGTCTTTGACTATTGATAATGAGAATTAACAGAAAGAGAAGTCATAATGCTACTAATTATTCTGGTGATACTGTGATGAGAAACAGTAGATAGAACAATGCAGATCAAGAACCATGCATACATCCACTATTTTTTTTAACCTGTCTATTTACGTGATTCACAGGTACAAAAATACTGAAAACAGATTGGCCTAAGGGCATGTGCATGGTATGACATTCGAGAGGTGATTGTTAGCACAGCACAACACCACACCACAAGGTCATATATGTTTTCTTTTTTATTAAACACCCTTTGCACCATGCAGTTGGTAAGGGTGTTTAATTAGAAAAAGAAAACAATTACTTAATGTCACACTTCTGCACCACACACTACTTCCTCAAATAAATGTTTTCTGTTCATGACCGTGATATCATCAAGAAAGAAACTGACTTCATAAGGTATGGCATGGCACAACGCCTTATTAAACAACCTTAACACCATGCAGGTTTCAATGTTTTTTTAATTGGGAAACTAACACACTTACCTTGCTGCACGCCACAACACCATGTGCAATGCACACCTCAAGGTATTTTTTTTTAAACACCCCTATCACCATACAGATAATACAGCCCCCGTTCAAAGCATCCTCATTGGCTAGCACCCTCTTACAAAAGCATAATTAAAGGTAGTGACTACACCACTGCCCAATCCTTCTGAACTCTTTTTGATATAAGTATAAACATAACAAAGTTAACTCAACACCATTAACTCCTAATATAGAAATGTACAATCTATATCAGGAATCACACTTCTCAAACCAATACTCATACACCTTTTACTTTCAGAAAATAAACTTCACCTTTTTTAACATTATATACTTTCCATTTGTCACGTCTTAAGAATTGCAATATCATGCAAAACAATGCAAATTATCTCTGTGCCCACTGCCTATTTCCCAAAACTAACAACACTACTCTACCTCCTGTATACCCCTAACATCCAACTTTCAACCAAATCAAACATTTAACAATTCTAAAAGCAGCAATCACGACTTCGAGAAACGCTCTGTACAGAACACTGGATCGACAAACACCTTCTTTACATTGTATACTCTTCGTTAGTTACGTCTGAGGAATAGAAAAATCATGCAAAATAATCCAGATTTATCTCCATGCCCAGTGCCTCATTCCCAAATCTGACATCACTAATATGCCTCATTTATACCATTCTCATTCGCCCCTTAAACAAAGCACATGGTAGACAAACCTAAAATCAGCGTTTACTACTTCTATACAAATTCCGACTTTGGAACCGCAGCAAAGAGGACACTGTATCAGGAAATGTTCCTTTAGATAACAAAAAAACCTAACCCAATCAAAACAAAACACAATGGCCCTCATTACGACCCTGGCGGAAAGGGGTTTACGCCCGCGTAAACCATGGCGCCCCTTTCCGCCTGACTACGAGTTCCCGTAGCGCCATGGTGATTTTTACGCCTGCTTTTTGCAGGCGGAAATATCCATGGCGCTAAGGGACCTTGTTGTTAATTAACGCCTTCCCCACTCCCATTATACCCTATGGGGCAAAAATGGGGAAGGGTAAATGGGGATTGGGGACTTACCGCCCCGCCAAGGTCGGAATGGGGCGGTAAGTCCGCCAACCACCATGGCGGAGTTGGCAGCTTAGCGCCATGGACCATGGTGCAAATAGCACCATGGATCTCCGCCAAGGTCGTAATGAGGGCCATACCAGTGGTTCTGTCATGAATGTGTCTAAATTGTGCACTTTATATTCACTAAACAAAGTTAAATAAAGCAGTAATCAATCTCAATTCACAAATCTGAGATGTTAAATTGCCCTAATATAACCGCCCGGCATAGTCTAATTTAATGTATATTTTTTTAAATCCTAAATTTACTTGAAATATTCATCTTCCTCTAATAAGTAACCATACTTTTTACCACATCTTGCTGTACTATAGGTTACAACTAAAAATAAACTTTGCTATCCACAAGCCCTAAACCTTCAGCAATCATCCTTGTTTGTCCTTTCCACATGGTTCCTGTCCTCAAAACTCTCTAATTAACACACTTTATATTATTGTGGGCCACTTTTCAATCTTTATTCAGAACTTGATTCACAAATTGCATAATGAGTGCCTTTCCAAAGTGAAAAAGCTTGACAGCAGTGATGTGTTATGGGAGATATAACCTTTGAGTGCTTTATGCCCAACTTGTTTCTTATATATGTCTTATTTGGCACAAATACTGTCCAGCGGTTTGGGCTGTGTGTGTGAGCATGGGAAAATGAATGCAAGAGTGAAAAACACACCTTTTTATTTTACCCTTTATAGCTTTTGAACCACCGCACACATCTGCACAAAACGTTGCATTCCTGAGTGGCCCATGCCCTAATATAGTAATGTCAAATGCTGTACTGCTCCATCCTACCGCAATTATTAACCATAGAATCTTTGTTTTTCCTATGGATGTTTCAGACTATGGTGTTGAAGAACGGGGTATGTAATTCATTGTTTGTATTGTGTAAATAATCATTGAAACACATTGGTGTTGTATATGGTTTGATATGTATCATAGACTTTAGATTTAAGGAGTGGAAATGATTGCCACATTATCAATGATTTCTATTACCTTGGGCATTTTCCATATACTGTTTTCTTCACTCAATCTCCAGTAGGTAGGCCTGCTGGTGTGCTTAACCTACTCGGCGTAGATCATTGAGAAATGAAATGTCAACCAATCAATATATACTTTATTTCAAAACTATTTCTCATAAAAGTGCACATCTTACATATATTTCACTAAGGAAAATGATACTTTTAAAATATAACAATGTCAACCACATGCAACCCATACATCTACTTAGATCAAAATCACACAAAACATATGTTATTTCAATAGAGTGTTGCAATAATATATAGCATCAAGGTGGACTTCACATCAATTGTCTTTACTAACATAAAAAATATTAATGATAAAATACAGTTTTTACAATCGTCAGTAGGAGACGTAAAGTGATTTAGAAAATATTTGTATACTCAGAGCAAGAAAATAAAGACAATTAACATTTGTTTGCAAATAAGCAGAGCAAAAGGGCAATGTGATTCTTCTGTATCTTTACCTGTCCAATAAAGTTAGGTAATCATAGTCAAGTAATACAAAAATGAAAGGCAACTAGCAGGGTCCACATAAGGTATGGCTAAATCTTTCCAAAGTATGATATTCAGCATAATTGACTCTTAGAAGATAGTATTTTTTATTCCTTTCTTTTGCATAACCAGACACCTACCTAGGTCCTGTTTGACTGGATTACATTGTTTCCATATTATTCAACTTGCACAGGTGATCCATTACATAGGTTGATTTTAGCTTGGTAATCACCAACTTGACCCAAAGGATTTTCATTTCATGAGGATGCAAATATCCTCCAAGATCGTCAGCGACAGGGATCCTTTTTGATATGATAGAATTGTCTGCCATAATGCTACTGGTTTACATCTAGCTTCATGCTAAAAATGTGCAATACATAGCTTTTGTGGAGATCCATAAGTTAACACACATGGTGGGAAAGTTAAAATGTTTCCCCAAAACCTGTTTTAAAGAACGTTTAGTCTGGAAATATTGAAATGCTCAGACATTTCCCTACCTATAGACACAACTCTAGCATTACTGACCTTGAATGTAGCCACCATCCGTTGGGTTTTAAACAACTAACAAATGTATTGGTTCCTACAAGAACCTGTTGAAATGTAAGAAACTAAATCAACTATTGGTAGTTCCATGTCATTTTATCTGAGAAAGCAACTCCCTGATAATGATATGTTTCATTTGTAGTGTAAACCTCTGATTAAAAGTTCCTCCACCTCTACGAAAAATAATTAAAGCTTTTTTAGCCTGAGATTGCTCATAAACAGCATATAAGCCAAAATTAATTTCTTGCTATGACTATAGTATCACTGGCATAGGTCAACATTGTAATGCATGCATTCTATAATGAGTGAACATTGGCATCTGATTTAACTAAATCTTCATAGAGAGTGTAAATTAATATTTTAAAACGTAAAGGTAACAGTAAGTACCCATGTTGCATCCTTAAGAGCCTCCAAAGTTGTATTGTTCTTTTCATAGTTAACTTTTGCATTGTTATCTTACATGGAGAGTCATCGATATATTTAGAAGAGTTGTGGCCAAACCCTTGCTTAATAGAGTAATCCATAATGTAGTCCTACCTACTGAATCAAAAGCAATGTACGGGTTCATTTAAGATACCTATTTCTGGGTTCTTCTAATTTAGTAAAATGATCTAGCTACTACCACATTTTTAAGTTCAAAGTTTGATAAGAAGGGCCCATACTTTTTTTGAGATGCACCATGACATTTTATTCATTGCAGACACGTCTTAACTGCATATGGTGATGGGTGGAATTATTTGGGGTCTCTTAGACAATCTAGGATATGTGTAACATTTCTAAAAGGGGTGCATTTGTCAACCAGTTGGAAAGTAACATTATTCTGTTTTTTAGACTATTCACATTATACACGTATGACACACTCTGCTGTAGAAAGAATCATGCTCTGTACTGTGCTAGTTTCCATTCTGGCCATGCATGTCTTCTTCTTATCCCAATTCAAAATATGAAAGGTAATTAGCGGGACCATGATGGAATTAATCAAACCTTATTGCTTATGAGATCTCTTTCTTCGGAAATAAACTTAAACGAGAAAGTGACAGGATGTTTTTGATTCAAATACTATCTGTGTCATTGGTAGAATGTTAACCTCTTTAAAAATGCCCATCCAGAAGGGGCTGAAAATCGTGTTGATAGTAAAGTTTAGAATGATGCTTGGAGCAAGCCCCTCTTGCAGATATTACATTAGATTCCTGTTTGCCCTTGATGCCTATAGACATCGACTAGATCTGCTGTCCCGAGTGCAAGAAGGGCTTTTATGTACTTGTCAGGTTGTCCACATCGTTGTGTGGGCGGGCCTCCGTTGGGGCCCAAAGGACATGACGTCCCGGACGTGACGTCAGGGGAAGGGGAGGGACGGGGGTAGGTTCGGCAGTTCCGCCGATGTATTCATTAAAGAAGGTTGCAACATACCCTGGCTCCCGCGTATCATTGCAGCGCAAGCAGGGCCTAACGTGGGGACGCTTCAGAGGGAAGCGAGCCCCAACACTGGCGACGAGCGGGCACGGACTCCCACTGGCGCCGTGCCGAGGTCTGCGGTCGAGCAGTACAGCGCGTCGGCGCGCCTCGGGCACGGCGGGCGACTCTGCATGGCCCCACCTCCCGCGTGACAAAGGCCCGGGAACAGCATACGGGCACCCCGTGCGAGGGAGTGCAGGCACGCCCTGTGAGACCGTCGAACGGAAGATTAGCGCGCGGAGGAAGCCGTCCTCTCGCGCAACATCATAAATCACAACCTCCCTCCCACGAGCGGTGTGAGGCCGCGCAGGCCAGGTAAACAAGGCCGCACTGTAATAAAAGGGTGAGTGAAGGAAGAAGGTCCCCCCATACGCAGCAGCAGCGCTGCCAGACCTGCCCAAGCCCAGCCACAGGAGCCATAGTTATCCATGGGCACACGGGCTCATGATAGAAACGCAACCATGTCGGACACGGCGACCACGCCAGCATCCTCCTCGGGAGGGGCAGGATTGGCGGCGGCAGCGTCTGGAAATGCTGATACAGCGCAAGACAACAGCCAACATGCACACCAGGAGGGAGGAGCATCCCAAGTCATGCACATGCCCAACCCTTTCGAGATTAGAGATACCTCTAATCTAGGGCCCAGATGGAATATATGGCTACGGGACTTCAAATTCTACACAGGTGCCATAGGATTGACGGACGACACAAGATTGAAAAACACACTGTTCATGGCAGTGGGACCGGCGGTAAGAGACATTGCGGGGGAGCTGCTGAACGTAGAAACAGTCACATACGGGGAGCTACACGCCAAACTGTCTGAATATTTTGCGCCACATACAAACGTAGACAATGAACGCCACATGTTCCACACAACAAGACAGGAAAAAGGGGAGTCAATAGACAACTTTGTGATGCGCCTCCGCATCAAACTGAAACATTGTGAATTCCACAGATACTCCAACGAAGAGGCACTCAGGTCCCAAGTAATCGCCGGGTGCCTCTCACAACCTTTTCGCAAGCAGCTCCTACAGAAACAACGATCCCTAGAAGAAATTCTAGCGCTGGCCCGCATGGAAGCAGTGGTGGACTCTCAATTAGATAGCCTAGGAAAAGTGTCCATACATCAACACAGTGAAAACACTGAGTCGATCAACAAACTGTACACCCACCCCAATCAAGGCAACAAACACCTCGAAGCCACATGTTATAAATGCGGTTACGAATACCCACGCACAGGGGCATGCCCCGCTGTAGGTCAAAAGTGCGCCGCATGTGGGGGAATGGACCACTACAGGGCCATGTGCAAAAACGCCCCAACCCACACACCACCTAAACATCGCTACCAAGACAGGCGCCGGCCCACCCACCAGAGTCCACCCAGACCCGCAGTGGACAACGAAAGAAGGCGCGCCAGAAAAGAAGACAGCGACCGCAGAAGCCGATACACGCGCGAAGATAAACGCTCGTCAGAGGACACGAGATGATCACACAGATGGCGTTTCGTAAGGTACGTTGAGACCAGGTCCCCCACGAGCAGTGACACCCCATCGTCAGAGGAGGATCAAAGGAGGAAAGGATACGTGTGGGCCCTACAGGACAACACTACGGCCACCCAACACAGCCCCATATTGACACTTCAAGTGAACGACACCCCACTAAAATTTCTCGTAGACACCGGAGCGTCGGTCAACATTATCAGTGAAAGCGCACATCAGTCCCTGACCACACGGCCCAGAATTAGAAAAGCCACAGTAGACATAAATCCCTATGGCTCCACGACACCCCTGCCATGCAAAGGCATGATCACAGCCTGGTGCACACATAAAGGGCACACCGCAAAGGTCCCGCTATACATTTTGGACACAGAAGCTAACAGCGGATGCATATTGAGCTTCCGGACAGCAGTAGACATGGGGCTAGTGCACATCTTATACCAGCTGATGGCCCACAAGTACTTTGCAAAACCGGACGCAATCGAAAACTCATTCCCAAAGCTCTTCACTGGCCTAGGCAAACTGCGAAACAGGAAAGTACACCTCCACATTAATCCTCAGGTCAAACCAGTGGCCCAACATTATCGAGGCATTCCATTCAATATCCAGAGACAGGTGGAAGAAGAGTTGGACAAGCTCATTAAAATGAACGTCATAGAACCTGTGTCGGGCCCGACGCCATGGGTATCACCCATCGTCCCCGTCCCCAAGAAATCACCAGAAGGATCCATACGTTTTTGCGTAGACATGCACAGAGCCAACACAGCCATTGAAAGGGAAAGGCATCAGGCGCCCAGGATCACGGACATGATTCACCTTCTCCACGGGGCGAGAGTTTTCTCCAAGTTAGACCTTACAAAAGGATACCACCAAATTGAAATCGCACCAGAGTCCCGCTACATCACCACATTCGTCACCCATTTCGGCCTGTTTCAATATAAAAGACTCAGCTTTGGCATATCCTCTGCCGCTGAGATCTTTCAGGAGGAGATTCACAAGGTGATCAGACACGTCCCCAACTGTCTGAACTATTCGGACGACGTCCTGGTCTACGGTAAATCACAGGAAGAACACAACCTGGCACTACACAGGGTATGCCAAGCACTGGACGATGCAGGGCTAACCTTGAACAAATCCAAGTGTGAGTTCTCGAAAGGATCTTTGAGGTTTTTCGGCACATCTTCTCGGATAAAGGCATGAGACCCGACCCGGAAAAAGTAGAGGCCCTCAACTCAGCCACGCCCCCCGTGAACACCACAGACCTAAGGTCATTTCTAGGACTGGCCAGCTACTGCTCCAGATGCCTGAAAGACTACGCCACAGTCAGTAACCCCCTGCACTTAATCACCCGGAAGGACACGCCATTCATATGGTCGAAAGAGTGTCAAGCAGTGTTCGAGGCGATAAGGAAAGCCATTGCACAGGCAGAAGACATGGCGTATTTTGATGCCAGCCGCGACACCAAACTAGTAGTGGATGACAAGCCCGGTGGAACTCGGTGCCATATTGACCCAGAAAGATCCCAGGGAGCCACACATCACACATGTGGTAGCATATGCCAGCCGGAGCCTGACAACCACAGAACAGGCATACTCACAGGCAGAAAAAGAGAGCCTCGCGGTCGTCTGGGCCTGCAAATATTTTCATCTCTTCCTGTTTGGCAAGGAATTCACCATCATCACAGACCACCAGGCACTGCTCACCATATACGGCAGCCTGAAGGCCAGGATGCCGCCGAGAATAGCCAGATGGGGCCTACGCCTACAGGATTACAGGTTCCAAATACAGCACCGGCCAGGGAAGGAAGAAAACCCAGCGGATTACCTCTCCCGGCATCCCATGTCCACGACAGCATCTCAACCGTCCATAGCGGACGCGTACATAAATTACATCATACATCACCTGCAACCACTCCCAGTAGGGTGGCAGGAACTATCGATACAATCAGAGGCTGACCCAGCGCTGCAAATTGCTCGACACTGCCTACAGACGGACAAGCCGACCCTGATGAAACATCAGGCCAGAGGAGAATCGGAAACTACGACGGAAGACGTCAAGTGGCTGGACCAGGTCCGGGAAGAGCTGACTGTGGTAGAGGACAACATCATATTAAAGGGATGCAAGGTCGTCATCCCGAGAACGCTCCGGGAGAGGATCGTGCACCTAGCGCATGAAGGACACCGAGGCGTAGTCGCCACAAAGCGCCTCCTTCGCCAGAAAGTCTGGTTCCCTCAACTCGATCGCTTGGTAGAAACCGTTGTGGGAAGTTGCCAGGTATGTGCGCAAGTGGCGCCCCCGCCACACCCAAACCCACTACAATCATCACCGCTGTCAAACAAAGTGTGGGAGGAGCTAGCAGTAGACTTATTCGGACCACTGAACTATGGGACACACGTGGTCGTACTTATGGACGAACACTCAAGATACCCGGATGCCCAGATAGTAGAAATCAGCACCACATCGAGCGTCATTCCGGCACTAGACAGGATGCTCTCTGCCTATGGCATCCCCAAGACCATAAAGTCCGACAACGGACCTACGTTCATAAGTCAAGACTTCCAGCAATTCGCAAAGTACATGGGGTTCCAACATCGACGTATAACCCCCCGATGGCCTCAGGCCAACGGCATGGTCGAAAGGTTCATGGCCAACATAAAGAGGACCCTCCAAATCGCCCTTGTGCAAAACAAGCCATTCGAGCAGGCCCTTAACCAATTACTACGAGAATACAGGCACACGCCCAACAGCACGACGGGAGTCTGCCCAGCAGACCTGCTGTTCCGAAGACCGATCACCACGAGACTACCGGAAGACCCGAGGCCACAAGAACTGATGCCGCTAGAACAAGAAGCGAAAGTAAATGACACCGTGAGGAAAACAAAGACAAAAGAGATCACGGACAGGAAAAGGAGAGCTTGCGAGAACATAATGCAACCAGGAGACGAAGTATGGCTCAGGCAACCCAAGAATCGGAAAGAAGAAGCCACCTTTGCACCCGCACCCCTGGTCGTGACGCACAAGAAGGGCTCCATGGTCACAGCACAAAGGGACGACTGCTCAATGGTGACCAGGAACAGCTCGCACTTCAAACGAGTCAGGCTGACTCAAGAAGGTCAATGGACATGGGACAGAGACAGCGATGAGGACAGAGCACGCGAAGAAGCGTACCAAGGAGACGGGGAAGAGTCAGAAGGCGAGGCGCACCTCCCCACACTCGCCAGGGAAGGACCAACCCCGATTAAGGCAAAACGACCGCAGAGGAGCCGCATGAAGCCAACACGACTGATCGAGGAGATGGGGTAAGAGGGGAGCCCCTGAACTCGCATGTTAAAAAGGGAGGAGATGTCAGGTTGTCCACATCATTGTGTGGGCGGGCCTCCGTTTGGGCCCAAAGGACATGACGTCCCGGACGTGACGTCAGGGGAAGGGGAGGGACGGGGGTAGGTTCGGCAGTTCCGCCGATGTATTCATTAAAGAAGGTTGCAACATACCCCGGCTCCCGCGTATCATTGCAGCGCAAGCAGGGCCTACCGTGGGGACTCTTCAGAGGGAAGCTGAACCCCAACAGTACTTTCATTGCAATCTGATAGCAGATACATCTGACAATCCTAGTTATCATGACTTCACTCAACCTTCAATCAACTAAAGGCAGTTGAAGCTAGAAGTAGAATTATCCTAGCTCCATTCCAGCACATAATGAATTAGCCTTTAGCTGCTAAATTATGATGTACATTTGGTGTAAATGTGATTTGGTGATGCTGGATTCTGAAGCCCCCATAGTATTTTTAAATATTCCCTCTGACTACCATTCAGAGAAGAAGTACTTTGGAAGTCATATTGTGTCATGTTTTATGCATCATTGACCTGTGAGCTCACTGGCTTCATTGAAACATAGGACTTAAAGAGATCAGCTAGACCGACCGATGGCTGAATTAAACACCTCTTAAATGAAAGGGAGGAGGAAAACTGCAACGTGCTAGGGCCAAACATTACATTGTGTAGGGGCAAATAGCATGCCCCTGCACTCCCCTTGTCAAACACACAGACCCTTGTACTGCAGGAAGCAAGAGATCATCAGGATGCAGAGCTCTGGTCAACAAAGAGCGGCAATGATGCCCTGAAGAGAAAGCAGTGCCATGCTCTCTCAACATTTAAAGCGCAGAAGGGCTTAAATTAATTCTAGACTGTACTGCAAGCTTCTGCAGGGACTGTAGATGGTGTAACACAGAATCATATGCAGCTTGCATGAGAATAGATTGTTGTTATCATTTTGGATATTTAGGGATGTGAACACAAGCCCCAGCCAAACAAAAATGTAATGCTCTTCCCAGGTGTCAGTGCTGGAAAATAGACCTCTGCATTACTACACCAACCAAGAAAAATGTGTCCAGGAAGGACTTCATTTGCATGCTCCTTAATTGTTTGACCTTACAATAAGTAAATACGTCTGGTGCAGGACGTCATGCTGGCCCAAGCAAATGGCCATTTTGGTGGGATACCTCTTTGTTTAGCTCTGGTTGTAGATAGGGGTGAGTCATGGTCCTACGGATAGTAGTAAGTGTGAGCTTTAGGCGGCATGGTGGTGTGTAAGCGAGTCCTACAGTCCTAAATGTGCATGAAACCTTGATGGCAGTTGCACACAGCCAAGGTCTTGGAGACACCTATGGTCCTAATTTGCATGCAAAGCTCCTAGTTCCCTAGAATCAAGGTGAGGTGTACAATTCACGGAACAGTTGTATTGAAGTTTCAGGACTTGTGCTCGGCAGAGCAAGGGTATTTTCTTTAGAACTATGGGATCCTTCTGAGACAGGGGTGGCCTAGGGTCTGGAGGAGCATGGCACATGCAGGGTAAATGGCTGCGAAAAGTAAGGGCTAAGCTCCACTGCTTCAAGTGTTTGAAATTGTCCAGTTCAAAAATGCGACTTTTGGAGGAATTCAGCACACCTGATGTGGAATCTCGTCCTGACATAGAACACTACTACCTACCTCAACAATCCTTTCCTCACCAAGAGACCATGAGGAGATTGTCCTGGAGGGTGATAATTGCTCCACTCCCTCTCGCAGATTCCCTTCTATGTTCCTGCATTCTCCTTTCTCACTTTTAACTCTTGGTGTTATCACATCTTATAACCCTGCAGGCCCTTAATTCCATATGCAGGAAAATAGGATGAAAATATGGAAGTCTCCATTGCTATGTCCTATTCACTACTTTCTTTTCTTGAAACTACTTCAGGGTATTGTGTGTTCTTTATCGATCATATCAGACAAGGTATAAGACCACTACAGTCGGGGAATGACAGAGTATAAATGGTAGCAGAGTATACATGATGGCATAAGATATGTTCCTTAAATCCTAATTGTACAGAAGAAAGGATGCTATTTACCACCCATCCATTAATTCTTTCCAGTATTCAAAATATTTGGAACGTACAGTTGAAGAAGGGAAATTGGACTAAGAGATGCATGCTCCAACAATCACATTTTTGAAATAATTCTGGCAGGCTTCTTGATTACATTAGGTAGGAAAATAATAAAACTTGACATTGTTTTAAAAAGGATATATAACAGGGGATCGCAAATTGCATCACTTGAATCAGCCTTTTTAAGAATGATAGCCCAGAGCCCATTTGGGCTTTTGATTGTATTATTTTTACCTGCACAAATCGCAAGGTCATTACCCTCCAGTACTGCATATAATGTATGCTATGACCATAAAAAGAACTATATACAATTGCGAAATGTCTGATCCAATCCGAAGTGTATGTGTTATTTCCATATCGCTAGTCTCTTCCAGACATGGCCCTTTTGACACAAGTTTCCGAAAATTGAGAGAGCTCAAATTGTTTGGTGGCATACACAAATACTTCTGAGGCTAACACATAATATATTCTTGCAGTGTTTAAGGAGATTGAGTTTTTTGGTTACCTGTCACTAGACAGGAAGTAACATTCTTGTTATTGTGTGTAATCCTAGTTCTAAGCAAAGAGAGCCTAACAAAAAGTGCAGAGTCATCACTAATCATTATTTCCATTTCCATTTCCATTTCCATGAATAAAACTACACGTCTTAAAAAAGGCAACAGGGACACATGTTTAATCTACAATGGAACTTTTACAGGAACGTCAGAATTACCTTTTCCTGGGGATGTCAGAGAACATGTGTCCGTTCAAAGACCTCAAACCTGAGTCATTTAAAAAACAACAGAACATTAAAACCAAGTCATGCACCTGCTCTCTTTCAGCATACCTGGATTTATCCAGAGCAGATTGTTATCACCATCAAACCGCCGTTCATTGGGTCAAAATCCTAATTTAGCACATGGATATCATTAGTGACCTCCTCTCAGCCAATCAGAATGTTTAGAGTGCAGTAAATAACTACTGGTGTTGACAGTGTTCTGAACATTCTGTCCTCAGTAGCAGACCCGCAAACAACAATGGAATTTCCAGTCAAGATATTTTCAACAAGCAACTTCCTCTATGGCAGGACCTTTATTGTTGCAGCAACATTCTATTTAATACACAAAGGCGAAACTAATACATTGGAAAATGCGTTCATTTCCTTATAGAGAAAATGTTTACTTGCATGCTCAAGTTAAACCCTGTTCCAATTCAACCAATTTCCAATAAAAATATTTAACCCAGCCATGCTATTTAAATAATATAAAAGGAAACCACGTTTATATTACTAACTCAGTGTGTTTATTTACTTTATTCACTCTGAAAGTAGCAGTTTTTACTTCACCACCAAAACTTAAAAACAAGTAGTGCTACTAAAAACATGTGCTAATAGTCTTATTTGTGATCGGTCATTATCGCTTCTGATAATGACCCTTCCCAAATGTATGGCCTTCCCAAATGTATGGCCCTGGGCTTCGCCTCTGGCTATGACTTGTTGGCATGTCATTATCCCAGTATAATGAATGACCCTTGCATCAGTCTATAAGGCTATACTAAACTTCAAATCATTGGATATAAATAAATGATTCTCCTAATGGCAAGTGCTCACTGAGTTTGCTATTCCATGGAAGCCTATAGCGATGTAATACAAATGCCCTCTATACGGTTGGGTTTATTCTGTACGATTTGCAACATCTCTGAGGACAATAATGTTTATTAACACTGTACTTGTATTATAGAACCTATCACCCCCAAACCACCCAAAGGTCTTAATCTCCAATATTTATTTCAGGATTGGTGAAAATACAAAATACACTTAAATATAGGGTCCTCCCATGACCATCTCTCCAATAACAAAAGAATTTCACAATCTGCAAAATAATCTTTAGCGTAAACATTTTTGAACGTATCTCTAACTCCAGCCGTGTTACATGAAACCTTCAATATACTGCAAAGTGACTTAGACCATGATTCATTTGATCAATTCACGTCCAACAGATTTGGTTTATTCTGCCATGTTGGAACAGGAGAGGCACAAGTCTCAGTATTAACATTGAGTTTTATCAGTCGTCAGTCAACATCTTTCAAATCACTCAGAGGGGAATATCGGTCCGATAAGTTTAAACACAGATTTCTTCACAGTTGAACACCCCTCATCAGGGGTCTTCTTCTCCTCAGGTAAAAAGATTTAATCTGCATTAAAATAAGGCAAGAGTTGCAAATGCATTTCTACTTTTTTTTCTGATTTGATCTCAAATTAGAGCATAATGCCTACCTCACTTCCGGACAGGACTCAGAATGTATACACAGCCTCCATCACAGCATTTTGGAGTTGTTCAACCCAACCCACTCTTCTGTACATATGTACCCTTCTTGGGTTTATTAGTGGGCTGAATGTCTTTGCACACCACACACAATTAAGACTACAAGTGACAGTACAAATTCACCTTTGGTACAAGCCTGTATTACACAGTAAAGTGGTAGCAATGGCTGAGCAGCCAGACTTATCTCAAAAGTAAAGTGAGCAGTATCAGAAGTTGCACAAAGGACAAAAATTAGTATGGTTCAAACAAACACCGACTCAAGGTTTCTGAGTAAAAGAATATACATATATTTACACAATCATTTGTAAACCAATTCACTAATGTAAAGCAGCAGAATATTCACACTCTGAATATACTACACACTACCCAATGAATTCAGCACAAGTTAAGCTCAAAATGAAGTGTGAGCAAAATGGCACTCCATCAATTTAAAAAGGGAGGGAAAGATAAGGTTATACAAAATTCAGCAGCACCATCAAGTAAGTAGGCAGGGCAATCTAGAAAAGGCTAAAACTAGGATTGAAATCAATGGGCCTGGGCCAATGTTAAGAGTCTTTGCAGAGTATGACACAGTTCAGAGTAGTTTGCGGTTAAGTCTTAGCCAAGAGTTTGTAACAAAGTTGGTCGGCAGAAAAGTTACTTAAAAGAAGAGAGAAGGGCAAGCCCTCGATTTAGTGAAAGATTTCAAACACTTTCACAGTGGTCGGACGGAACGAACGACCGGATTCAAACACTACCTTAGTAGAAGAGGAATGCTGTAGCTGTGGCGGTAGTTCCTGGCAGTTCCTGCAGGCTCATGGTTCCTGAAGTGACTGTCGGACTGACACAAAGGAGGAAGACTGGAGGGTCCTGTGCTGGCCAGGGAAGAAGCCAGCAACGGAGCAAAGCGACAAATTAAAGGTGCGTTCCTTAAAAGCACAGGGGGTCTCACTCAAGCTGGCTATCCAGTTCACTGTGGCACAGCAAATTCGTCCAGGCTGAAGAGGGAGGTCCAGGGGCTTTGCGAGCTGGTTAGTCCCACAAGGCTCTAGGGGAGAAGACTCTTTACAGATCTTCCCTGTCTTTGAATTATAGGCGAATCTGACCCGCACCAGGGCTTCCCCAGGATGTTCAGTTGTTGCAGTAGTCTCCTTCCCCTTCCTTCAGCTTCTCTTCAGTTCTCTCGATCCAATGGCGACTCTGCCTTCTAAGTCCCAGAGACCTGCTTTTTATGCAGTTTTCTCCCATTCAAACAGCCTGGCTGTCAATCGGACAGTTGCCTAGCCAATCAAACCCTTGTGCGACTTGGGTCTCCAAGGAGACCCTGTGCAGGGGGCCTAAAACCCCTCCCTCACATTCAGCTCACCTAGACTTTCACGCGCCTAAGGAGGGCTTCTGGGCAGAAGCCCGCCAAAGGACGGCGAACAAAGGAACCAAGCCTGGTTTGGCGCGCAGAGTAAAAAATGAGAAAGACCTTTACAAAAAGAAATGGCAAATAAACCCAGCCGGAACCAAAATAAAATAAAAGGGGTCCAGTGTGTTAAAGTTCAAGGCTACTAACTTAGCCTAAAACAGTACCAAAGCTATTTTCATAGTCTGCGGTAGGGAAAAAAATTGTAGCTACCACTGCCACCAGCCAAATCTTAAAGAAAGGGAAATGAAATAATGTTCCATGAGAAACAGAGACAAAGGGATAACTATTAACCCTTTCCAGTACTCTATGGAAGATAGTTTGTACTGGGTCTGTGAATTTAAAAATACTAATAAAGTTAATGGCAAATTTACATGTTCTGGGAGACAGTAATCAGTCCCAGAAAATTGAGTTTTACGTGGGAAGTGAGAATAAGACAACCCTGTGTCACTGCACTAAAGATGCTGTGTGGCAGACAATAAAAAGATGATGCCTATAGAGTAGATGAGGCTCCACAATCTATGAACACAAAAATGTACAACACATAGCCAAAAACACATGTAAAGAGAGGGGAAAAAGGCTCACACTCTTACCAGATGAAAAAAATAAATCCTAGAAATCCAGCAAAGCTGCTGAGGGACTCATTAGGTAAGGGAAATTAGTCATTCTGGAGTATTCTCCCTAACACAGGAGGATTTAATCCACTCCTGGATGAATCTCTTCACTCTAGTCGGTTAAAAAAAATCCTAAAGTGACCATCAGCATTTTGGTGGTGACATCCTGACCTGTGCTCAGTGGTGAAATCAACCCTTGCATGCAGATTGACCATCTAAGTCATTTTGGTTTTTCCCCTTTCATTTGCATTAACCATCTCAAGGGTTGGTGGTCTGTATGAATCACAAAAGTAGATCCATACAAGCATGGTCTAAACTTCTTCAGAGACCACACAATGGCAAAGCATTCATGCTCGATGGTTGCCCACCTTGTTTCTGGTTCCTCCAGTTTCCTACTGATGAAGCAATTTCACCCAAATTCGAATCTGCAAAAACACAAGGTTTTTGCCAGTCTAAAATGGCCGTCGCCGCTTATTCTGTTTGAATTTCACATTGCTGCAAAGGCCAGAAGCCTGCCTTGCCCTGTGAATGGCTGGCCGCATCCCCTCAGCCTATCGGGGAGCACTGGCAGGCGAAGCCGGCCCCGACGAAAGCAACCGACAAAGGCTGATTCCTGACTGAGCCTGACCAAGGTTGGTCTTGCTCGAGTGCTCCAGTCCTTTTACCTCATTATATTACGGTGAGATCCAAGTCTGTCACTCTCTGCCGCGCCGCTCGTGCCTTCTTTACATACAACTGTAACTTTGTCAATCATCCCACGAACACTCAGCCTCCCTCCCACCCTGTGTTACCTGATTGCTGTCCCTGCCCACAACAGTGCATCCACGGCACCCAAACTGCCCTAACACTATCAGTCAACCAACGTACTCTGCGCACGTTCGCTTGTAATGATGTCACAGCTTCAAACCTTTCAACTACTGTCCTCATTTGTTATTGTAATGATTATGAAGGTACTTGCGAATGTCTGTAAACTGTTGCCTATGCATGTATAATACCTATTACGTTCGCTTATCCAACCTGCCTGCCACCATTGCATGACCTTTCAGCCCTCCACCCACCTGTTTAAGACCGCCACTCTCTTACCCCTGCTCGCCGATTACCACCTGCACTACTTGTCCCATAGTGTCATAGACAGCACTGCGACATACTCATGTCTTGATTGATGGCTATCCATGCTTGCCCACCAGCTGTTACCTATAGGTCCGCAAACCTTCCCTGGGGTCTTGTTAGCCCACCCTGTCGTGAGCTGTCCAGCGCTTGTATGGCCTGTTCTACACTCATTAATTGATTGTGCTATACATAAGATACATGCGTTGATCTGCTCACTGCTTTTCCACCCTTTGTGCCTATCCTGATTCTAGTTGTTGTTATCTCATTTTAACCCAGTCTAGATTCTAAATATTGTTTATTACATTTTGGCCTATTGCTGTATTTAGATTTTGTTGATGCTCATGATGCTGCCTTATTTTGTCCTTGAGGCTCTCCACTGCATTTTAGCCATCTGCTTCTATGTTTATCTCCAGGTGCCGCCCATGTGCATCCCAATCAACTCTTCTCATCCAGAAATGCTGATACTCTCTCATGCTAGCCCAGCACAGCCAATGTGTGGTTAGTGCCCCTTTGTCGGCCTGCTGCTCTGTTATTGCTTGCGCATGAGGCACACGCCATTAGGGTATTGAGTTTGAACCTATACTCCTCTACTTATTTGACTGAGGCTAGCACCCCCCTCTGCTTCGCTACTGCCCAGCCTTGTCATACAATTGCCAGCTGATTCACGGCCAGCACCACCCTTTCTATGCGGCCTGAGCCCCTGTGCCTCACCCCACCTTCAAGGATTAACCCTGACCCATTTTGTCCAGGGAGAGCCCAATCTTGCATCAGCCTAGGCCCGAGCACCTTTCCTAAGTGTTAGACTAACCATCTTTATATCTGAACACATCTGCTATAACTACTTAGCATGTTTCCCTTGGTCATTAGCCTGTTCGCCTGCCTCCTGCTCCTTATAAATAACATAGCACTGCTTAGCATGTCACCTCACTCACCTATCATTATGTACTCGACTATACCTAACATTAAATCACCTAGTAGTTCACATCTAGATACAAATGACTCACATCCAGCGCTACCTACCAGCTTCCCCCGCCCTACTATAGACAGGAATTTAAGACTCAAAGCTAGATTAGCTAAAATCTATGAGCCACTCGCCCGTTCTATGCCTACTGCATAGAGACTAAGATCCGCGACTGTCAGCCTAAATACCCTAAAACCTAACTCATCTCAGAACTCCTACCCCAAACCTCCACACAGTCCCTCTAATCAGAGCAATCCTGAAATAATACAAGACTACCCTCCCACCACAACTACCACAACCACGTGAGCCTCCAAATCAAGGGAGCCCTGATCAACACCAGATCGTTAGTAGCTCATGCAAAAGAAATTGCAGACCTGATCCTCAAGGAAGACCTCGACCTCCTTGCTATCACGGAGAAATGGCTACATCCGGCAGCAGGCCCTATGCTTATGCTTGCAGGCTCAGTTAATTACTCCATCTTGAGACAAGACCGACCCAACTCCAGGGGAGGAGGTGTTGCTATTATCCACAAATGTAGTCTCACCATGAGATTAGCAACCACTATCAATGTCCTCTCTTGCGAACTACTCTGTTAGAGTCCCCCTTACTAATGCCCAAACTCTCAACATCCACGTGATCTATCGCCCTCTAGGCCCAATAGGCACATTTGATGAGGACATTAACACCATCTTATCCAGCAACCTTAAAAGTTCCACTCAAGTACTCACCCTTGGGGACTTTAATATGGGCTTCAGTGACCCAGAAGACCAATTTGCTAGCACTACGCTTAATACCCTTTCTGAATTAGGATTTACCCAAAGAAGCATGGAACCCACACATGACAAAGTTAGAATACTCGATTGGGTGGCTGACTACAACTTTCTAGCTAACATTACCGACATTTCACCACTAGCCTGGACTGACCACCATCTGGTATTGTTCACACTGTCTACTATCCGACCCCCACCCCTGCCGGCTAGCAGGACTCCACCCACACTCACGAGAAACAAAAAGAGCATCACTGTGGAGAGACTTATCCCGAGCATACTCCCCACACTCAACACACTCCCTGACAACTTGGATCCTGAGACTATGGTTGAAGAATATAATAAAATGATGTCCACTTCGCTGGACCTAATCACCCCCCTCAAACTCAGACCAAGTAAGCCCAAAATGCACCTGAATAAATGGTATACACCATTCCTTAAAAACTTAAGGCAGCAAAAAAGAAACTGCAAGGCCACCTGGAAAAAAATCCTATCAGCAGCTAATGAACTCAAACTTACTAAACTAGCTGCCCTTTACACAAAAGAAATCTACCTAGCAAAACAAACCTCCTCCGACTCCCGTATATCCCAAGCCAAATCAAACATGAAGGAACTACTCTCCATCCTTAAAGAAGTAGAAACCCTTATAGCACCACCAGACACCTGTATTAAAGATAAAGGCTGGTGCTCAGAAATCCAAAATGCCTTAGCCAACAAGATCACTACCCTACAAAACAAAATCTCCTGTAAAAAAGCCTCTTTGAATGACCCCCACCCATCCAATCCACCTGAGAAGCCTACTTTAAGGGAAACTTCCCGCTTCAATTTCTCTAAAGTCACCGCACTTGAAGTAGAAAAAATCATCTTGTCATTGAAACCGTCCAACTGTCAGGGAGACTTGCGCCATGCACAGCTCATTAAAGATGCTGCCTGTGACCTCTCCCCTTTCATCACAAAGTTAATCAACGATTCCTTTTCCACTGGTTCTATCCCTACTAATTTAAAACAATCCTGGGTACTTCCACTACTAAAAAAGCCCACACTTGACCCAGCCACGCCTAAATACTACAGACCCATAACGACCATACCATTCCTTCTAAAAATCCTGGATAAGGTCGCCTACGTACAAATACAGAAGTACTTGGAAGAACATAACCTACTAGGAGCTAGACAATCAGGCTTCCGTCCTCAACACGGGACTGAGACGGCTCTTATTGACCTTAAAACACAGATCGAAAGCTCAGGGACAATGGCCAAGCTGCCTTACTCCTCCTCCTTGACCTTTCTGCAGCATTCGACCTGGTCAACCACTCTGTCCTATGCACACACCTCCACACATCAGCTCACTTCTCTATTGAGGCCATCACATGGATTAGATCATTCCTTAATGGCAGAACCATGAGGGTCTTTTCACCTACAGCTGCAGCAGACCCCATACCTATCATCTGTGGTGTGCAACAAGGCTCTTGTGTCTCCCCCACACTGTACAATATATTTACCAAGCCCCTTTTCGATGATCTGGATCATCTCAGTATCACCTACACTAACTACGCAGATAATACCCAGATCCTCTTTCCGCTTTCTGGAGATTATGGGAAGGATTTGGCCTTGGTGAATAGAGTGTACATCAACATCCAGGCATGGATGGCCACACATGGACTATGCCTGAATGATAATAAAACTGAACTCATCATCCTGGGCACTACCACCAGCTTAAAGAAACTAGGCCCTGCATATTCATCTTTCACGATCGATGGAAATAGCATCAAAGTGGGACAAGAGGTTAAAATGCTAGGATTTTATTTGGATTCCAACTTCTCTTTCAACAGACAGGTGTCACGAGTGATGGGAACCAGCGGATTATCTTCCAAATCTGATAATTCAACGTCCACCTCCCCTTTCTCCTCACCTGTCTCTTTCAACACGGTTTCTCGTCTGGAGGCTTTGTTCTTGGGCTTCTTCTTCTTTGAGTAGAGGTACGGCCGTCCGCGGGAAGAAGCCACCCTGATCCCCTGATAAACAGGGAAGCAACCGGCCCCCATCCCGCAGAAACCAAAGCGAGAGGAAAAAAGCAGCAGCTAAAAAAAACCTCTCTACGATGTAGTTGGTCCGGATGCTGTGCAGGAAGCGATGACTGGAGAGCCCGGAAATGCAGGAAAATACCGGGGCAGGCGAATCAAGGTAAGTCTCTTTCTGCGGCTGTAGGCTGGAAAGTCCGGAGATGCTGATACTGAACTAGAAGCAGTGCGAGGGACCGGAATGGAAGTACCAATGGAAGAACAATCTAATGGCGCCGCCAACGCCAAGCCTTCCATAACCGCCAGCGACCACCAAAAGACGGCGGCATGACAACAGGTGATCTCCCTAGCCTCTTTGACGCCTTACACGTGTAAACTGATCGGTGCAGCCAAACCCTTTCTGTCCGACACTAGCTGCTTGACCCTTGCTAGAGCCCTCATACTGTCCCCCCTGGACTATTGCAACACTCTCTATCTTGGGTCTTCCAAAGCCACCACTAGCAAACTACAAACTCTTCAGAATAATGATCTTAGAGCGGCATTGGGCATCTCTAGAAGAGATCATATCACAGCACACAGCCAACAGAATAATTGCCTCTCTATCAAAGACAAAATTCTCCTAAAAACTGCACCACTTACTCACAAATCCCTCAGTAACGCTGCTCCAATTTACTTGATCGACAGATTTCATAGACAGACCTCTGTGAGACCCAAAATAACAGTCTATAAAGACCACCTTTCTGTCCCCAACATTAAACGCTCCACTATAGGGGGCAACAGATTCCCAGTGAAAGCGGCTAAAATGTGGAACTCCCTACCGCCAACTCTAAGAATGGACTTACCCTATCAAAACCTCCGATCTAAGATTGTTTCATGGTTGAAGACGTAAGCCTTCAAACACATCTAGTCGTTAAGTCTTTCATGTTCCTGCCAACTGTACATATTGCACCCACGTGCGATTACCTGTTTATATGCATATAATCCTGTTTTACTGTTACTGTGTGTATGTACTTGTATATATCATTGTTGTTGTAACTAAGCTTCGCAAATATATGTGCTGCTGCGCCCTGCTACCTTAGGGTATTCTGGCGCATTACAAATAATAAACAAACAAACAAACAAACAAACAAATGGGGTGCTCCCTACCTTTCTCATCCAGTTGACTAAGGACTGCACATATAGCTGTATTGGATGCATCTGTCTACACAATGAAGGGTTGGTGACAACCAGGAGCTCTTAGGACTGGTGCTTGACAAAGGGCTTTCTTCAGGTGTTCAAAGGCTTGAATGCTCTCCTTATTCCATGTAACTGTTTCAGGGAATTTTGGAGAGGACACTACATTCAAAGGAGAAACTATGGTCCCATAGTAGGAAGCTGCCTATGGTCCAACCTTATGGATGCAAGGGACCTACATGACATGCATTGGATGGTGGAAAAATCATTCTAAAGTCCCGACTTGGGAGAATCAGGGACACAAAGCAAACATCGACTATACATTCGTGTAGAGAAACCTCCTGGTCCTCATGAAGTCCTTTAGCATCCAAAGAACTAAGCACAATGACCATAATTTGCTAATATCAACCGGGAAGACCATGCGTGACCCGGAACGAAGTGTAAGATCAGAGATCGAGACGTGCGCCGGAGGTACCAGATTAAGATTATCAGAAAACGCCATTGCACGCCTCACAGAACAATACATGAATAAAATACACGAACCTTGAGCTACCAGAAAACTCGAATCAACCAGATTAAATACCTCTCCTCTCAGTTTTAAAAGTAAGCAAAACGAAGTCTTCCCTTTTTGGGAAAACACACATCCACGAATATAATCAACAGGTGATAGACAAAAGAAAAGTAATCAGGAAACTGAAACGAAATGGTCGGAAGTTCTGTTTACAGACAAAAACAACAGAAGTAGAGAATGCAGTGAGAGCCTACAAAATTTAGCTCCAGCAAAACTGGCCTTGTCTATACCAAGAAGACTCAGATGCAAGGCGGCATGCAATCTGCAGCAAAAAAACAAGAGACATTTGGGCACTAATAAAGGGGACCACATCAGGAGCCAAACTAAGCCTTCAAAACAGTGTGGGCAAACAGAAGTGGTTTGACCACTTCACAAAGTTATACACCAAACGACAAGGAGAAGATGAAACCGGAGCCTTGGCAATAACAAAAAAAAAAACGTGGGCCTTACTGCACGATAATGAATTCATTCTAAACAACAACAAAAAATCGGAATGGCTCGCGAGCACCGGGTCCAGGTGGCATCACGAATTACGACCTTAAAGGAATGGTTCGGTCAGAAATGTTTATTGTCCCTACGGGTCGGCCATGTGTTTTTAAGCCTAAGTCGGTCGATCATAGAAAAATTTCCTATGGACCGTACCTGAGTTTTCGTCTACTAAACACACGCGAACACAAGCAGCAGGGCGCCGCCATTTTGTGATAATCTTATCACTTGCCCCATCGCCCTGGGTGACCTGCTTTTGCGGCACTAAATCATATCCCCCGCCCGTGAGCCTGTCATCAGCAGACGCGTACCACCCATTTCCCAACGCCAACGCGTGTCTTGTGTCAACAATCGCTGCGCTTCAGCTAATGATGTGTCGCCATGGAAATGGCAGCACGCTTCTTTACTCAGTAAGTATAAACAGACCGTTTCACAACACACAGCAGCAGATTTTCGATTCCATTCCTCTCTCTGTGTTACTTTGAGTATTCTGTGACTCGTTTCTGTGCTCTGGTCAGCTACCTTCGCCGCTTGTAGCCAGTGTGAACAGATACCTGTACCATCGCTATAAATTATTTTAGTTTGTTTACCACACAATGTCTACAATAATGCCCTACATGTACGAGCCCGAGTATGCCGAGGAGGAACTACTGGAAAGGGAAACATGCGAAAACGATGGGGCTTCGGATGGCAGTTGGCAGGACAAATCAACGGATGAAGACTCTGGACCTAGTCGCATGGACGGTGTTTCCACCTGGTGCACATGCAATCGGTGCGAGCTAATGCAACCGAGGATGAGAACTGCTGCTGCTGTGAAAACTCTGGATGCGTGGCCTACATTTCGGAAAGCGAGCCACGGCCGCAATGCATCACCGAGCTGCCAGACTTCAGGGTAGCCTGTCTCACACGGTCCGTGTTGAGGATAATGATGGTGCTTATGCACGAACTTCGCGCAACTGTTCGTCCTCGTAATCTGAGTAACGAGTAAGTATACTCTGGTTGTGATGCCACTACTATTTCATCGTCTCCTATATTCAAAATCACATCTACATATCATTGTAATGCATGGAAGTCGTTCAATAGTGTGCAGTGTCTAGATAGCATTTGTCCGAGCAGAATGCCATTAGTTACAAGAATTGTCATTGACAACAAAGGTTTAATAAACTTATCTTTGTCATTTAAAAACAGTTTGTATCATTCTTTTTCACAGGTGGTACAGGCTGGTGGCCTATCGTTCCTTTACATGGTGGCTTTATGGGAGGCTTGGACACCGCATTCGAAGAGTAATACCCGCCTGTGTCGTTGGTGCCATAAGACAAACTTTCCCCAGTGACAGCAGTCAGTACAGGGGATTTTCCCTCGCTGTGCTGCAACCTGACCTGTACAATGTGTAAAGTTTAGTATTTTTGTGCCATCAAAATACGAAACAAAATAAAACACATCATAAATTTTAACAATGGTTGTTTCGATTTTTTAAATGAATCAAGTGTGTCTCCATTCAGCAGTGTTCTGGTGCCTTGTCTGCACGCCCCCGGCCCATCCATCCCACCCCCCTCTATCAAAGGCAGTTCGTGCCAGTGGATGTGCGCTGCCATGGAGGGCTGCGAGGGGCGCAAATGGCCAAGGTGCCAAACAGCATGTACGCTTCAAAAGGTATCCTACGCCCAGGGGCCATTGCTCACATGGCCTCCTCAGACCCCGTGTCTCCAGGCAGGCCTCCCTTGAAGCAGGCCGCGCCCCTGCAATCCACATAAGTGTGTCTCCATTCAGCAGTGTTCCGGTGCCTTGTCTGCATGCCCCCGGCCCATCACTCCCACCCCCTCTATCAAAGGCAGTTCGCGCAAGTGGATGTGTGCTGCCATGGGGGGCTGTCAGGGCGCAAACAGCCAAGGTGACAAACAGCATGTACGCTTCAAAAGGTATCCTACGCCCAGGGGCCATTGCTCACATGGCCTCCTCAGAACCCGTGTCTCCGCCCAGGATCCCCCTCACGCTGGCCGCCACTCTGCAAACCACATAATACCACGACATATACACGTCATTCATTCACAAACACACCCCTGTTTCTAATACTTTATAAACCACTTGATATGTATCATGAGAACATCTTTGTGCTTTGCAAATCAACTCCTGAACGTGCTACCTGAGAACCACTGAGATTGATGCTAATCTGCTCGTTGTCGTGCTATCTGTGAACTTCTGTGACCGCTTCGAGCAAACTCGTAAGTCTGCTACCTGTTCTCCTGCCACAAACTACCCGGCATGCTGAATCTAACTGTTTGTTGGTCAAGGTAAGGCCATGTTTCACAGTCATATTTCGTTTATTTTTAAATGTCTATTTGCGAGTAGTGTACTCAATAGAGCTATGTTCATTGGTCTCATTGCTATTGACTTGAGTTTCAATTGTTATGCTATCAATAGATCTATTTATTTTCATCTGTGTCAATTGTCATTGAATTGCATCCCTCGCGGGTCCTGTCTATAATATAAGCATGTTTCCTTTTCGTGCAAGACAGTACATCCAAGGGACGAGTCACATGTTCAGAGTTTAGTCACATCATTTATTAATTTGTGATAGTTATGCAAATACTAAGCTGCACATGATGAACTGGTATAGTTCCAGCGACCAAAACAAACCTTGCATTGAACATTGTATGGTTGATTTACTTTTTTATCACATTTTTATTCATCAGGAATTTATAATGTTGATATTTACTTTTCAGAATGTTCAACAATGCCTTCCTGTTCGATTAGCGGTTGCCCTTCGAAGACCCATAATAAATCTGAAGGCACTACAATGCATGTATTCCCTAAGACTGTAGATCGGATAAGAGAATGGGTCCGATATTTTGGATATGCACTGTCAGAGCTTGAAAGTAGAGTCCAAAAAGTCTTTGAGGACAAGAGGGGTGATCGATACCGCATCTGCAGCCGGCACTTTCCCTCGAACATGTACGGCACATCCTACGTAACAAAGAAGAATAAACGGCGAACGACACGAAAATTGCTCGCAAACGCAGTTCCCACTCTATTCGTCCATATTCCGCCACTGGTGAGTCAAGTGTCCGGATTTAGCTTTAGGCCTTGCGGTAGTGTGTAGGTAGCCAAATGGATTATTTTATATTTTAGGTGTTGTGTCCCTTGTAATACTTTCGATATTGATATGAGTGTATAGCTTTTTGAATAATGACATTTAGCAATAAATTATTTTTCGATTTTATAACCTTCAAAGGAATTCTATTTATAGGCACAGAGAACTGTGCTATATTGCACATTTTCAATAGCATTATTCTCAAGTATTCTATCGCCTTACATGGCCTTTTTAATATTGGCATTTCACTATCAAACAATAATTTACCTTTACAAGTTCTTGACTATCCAGTGAATATGAAGCAACAAGATTCTCCATCCGTGTCGTGCCTGCAGTTATCAACCACTTCTAGCTTGTATCAGGTAATCTTACTTAGCTATTCCGCCACAGACTTGTTTTATGCATGTCAAGTAATAGTTTTTTTGTATCGTGTAATTATATTACCGAATGTTTGGTTAGTGCTTTCCAATTGATATACACCTTAGTTGTCGTCCCCTAGTGTTTGCTTTCAGTTATAATTATTGTTATCCATGCTAATGCAAGTACTCTGTTTCAGGGAGTTGCTGAAGCGTCCACCACATTGACAACATCCTAGATGTTCTTCAGCAGCACGAGGTATGGATACAGACAGTTCCATCGAACAAGATCATCAGATCTTGTATACTTGTCATTAGATTGTTCTACACAATGTTTCATTCGTGGTTAGCCATTGATATGTAACTGTGTCGTCGGCCCCAAGTGTGTGTTATGTTTTCAATATTGTAATCCTTACTAAAACAAGTACTATGTTTCAGGTAGTAGATGGAGCGTCAACCCCTGCACTTGATGCGGAGCCTGACAATCAAGTAATTCCAGACGAAGTTGAAGCGGGAGCATGCATATACGATTTGGTGCAACAGGTTTCAGAAGTGCGCACTACATTGACAACATCCCTAGATATTCTTCAGCAGCACGAGGTATGGATACTGACAGTTCCATCGAACGAGATCATCAGATCTTGTATAATCAATGATATGTACCTGTTTCGTCGACCCCAAGTGTTGAAACCATACTAATGCAAGTACTCTGTTTCAGGGAGTTGCTGAAGCGTCCTCTCTAATAAAATCATTCATGGCAGTCTATGCGGAGCCAGAGGTATGGATACTGACAGTTCCATTGAACTAGATCAGCAGAGCTCGAATACTTGTCGTTATTGTTCTACACAATGTTTCATTAGTGTTTAGCTATTGAGATGTACCTGTGTTGTCGTCCTCAAGTGTGTTTTATGTTTTCAATATTGTGATCCATAGTAATGAAAGTACTATGTTTCAGGGAGTCGATGGAGCGTCATTCCGTGCTGTCTATGCGGATCCAGAAATTATAGTCATTGCAGCCCAAGAGGAAGGGGAGACATGCGGATACGAATCGGAGCGGCAGCGTGCAGATGTTGAAGTTCGAGTCAAGAAAGTTACAAAGAAAAGAAACAAAAATAAGGTTAGTTACAAACAGTTCATATTTTTAGAAATTGTTTTGTGCTGGGGACTATAGTATGTTTTTTTTTCTGTCAATTGTACAATACTGTATCTTGGGTTTAAACTGAACATCCCTTTTCCAATCTGTCCTCTAGTTGCCCGTGGGTGTACGAACTATACATACACACACAGTGAAACAAATGAGAGATGTTGCTTGCCAAACCATTTACACTATGGAGGAACTATTAATTGAGGCGCGGCGTGTTCAGGCACGAGATGCATTTGTCCAATGGCCAGAACATTAATTGAATGTGTCCGGAGAATCCAGAAAAGCTTTATTGGACCATTGCTACAGTGTGACTGCACCACCACAAGAAGATGATACTGAATGTATTGAAGATAGCTCAGAAGTAGTCGCATGTCAATTCACACAATCTACACCCGCCAAAAAATGCCACCCAAAAAGCTGTCAACATTGTTGTGTTGTCCCATCAATGTTCAAGTAACAGATGTTGAACTGACAGAGAATGAACCAGCAGCACTATTCACCGACGCATCAGAACATGATATCACCGATATTAGCTGCGATTCGGGTGATATGTCCACAACAGTACAGTCCAAAACAACTGTGATGCAGGGTGACAGTCTAACGAAAGAGGGCAAATACATAGTATTCGACAGTTGTTTGATGGATATTATAAGTATGCTGAAATGTGGGCATTCAGTTAGAGGGAAAGTATGTGGGAAGCCATTGATGAATGTGACTCGTCAAACACAAGGTAGTAACGTCAAAATACATGCCACCTGTACATTACATCATACGTTCTCATGGTCTGCACAACCGATGCTGGGGAAACTGCCAGCAGTCAATCTGCAGCTGGCTCACTTTTTAGTGGGTCCAATTTTAGAAAGTTAGAGTCTTTCTTTCAGTTTGTTGGACCCCATTTCATTTCTAAAACACAGTACTACAAATTCCAACATGCTTATCTATTTCCGGCCGTTAGTGATGCGTGAAAAATTGAACAATTATCTATAGAATGCTGAGGGCGGAGGTCTTGCCATCATAGCCAAAACCAAATTCCATATCACAATTGAATTGTCCACTAATGTGAGCTCTTGCGAATCTCTAACCGCCAAGGTAACTCTATCTAATACTCAAACCATCTACATCCACCTTATCTACCGACCACCGGGCCCTCTAGGGTCATTTGAAGAAGACCTCACAGACATCTTATCAAATAATCTTAAAAATTCCTCACAACGCCTCTTACTAGGAGACTTCAACCTCGGATTTAGCGACCCCGCAGACACAAATGCAAGTACTATTAATAACACCCTAGAGGAACTGGGTTTCACCCAGAAGATCACAGAGCCCACCCATATCAAAGGAAGAACTTTGGACTGGCTAGCGGTGCACAACTGCCCAGTCCTAGTCTCTGCCATTCTCCCACAGCCCTGGACAGATCATCACTTGATCTCATTTTCCCTAGAGGCAACCCCAGCACAAGCTAACAGCATAGCTCCAGCCGTCCAATCACGAAATAAAAAAAACATCACTCCCGAAAACCTGATCCCGCTTATCACACCTACCTTGAATGCCATCCCGGCTCGTACAGATCCATTCACGATGGTGGACATATATAACAAAATCATGCTCTCATCCCTCGATGCTATAGCCCCTTTGAAGCTAAAAAAGAGTAAGCCCCGGAAACACATCAATTCCTGGTTTTCACCTCACCTCAAAGCCCTCAGACAGGAAAAGCGACGCCATGAAAAAATCTGGCGCGCTTACCCCTCAGAAAACAACAAAAAAAACTTGAGCAATCTAGCTTCCCAATATAAGAAAGAAATTATACTGGCCAAACAAACGTCCTATAGTACACGCATCGCTCAAGCTAAATCTAGCACTAGAGAGCTTTTCACAATACTTAAAGAGGTTGAATCCCCGATTCAAGTGCCTGACTCATGTATCAAAGATAAAAACTGGTGCACGGGCATACAAAATGCCCTAGCGTACAAAATCTCTTCCCTTAAGACTAAGATAAGCATCAAAAAAGAATCTCTGCTCGCCTCTACTAAGCTGAGTACTGACATCCACAATAAGGTTCACCTGACCCAATCAGCTCCCCCAACGCACAACCCCCCTTTAATTTCCATAAAGTATCCACCAAAGAGGTAGAAAACACCATTCTTACCCTCAAACCGTCAAATTGCCACGGAGACCCATGCCCTGCTCAACTGATAAAGCATGCAGCCCGTGATCTCGCACCATTTATTACCAAACTAATAAATGCGTCTTTCACATCAGGCTCCGTACCCAACAATTTAAAACAGTCCTGGGTCCTCCCTCTGCTTAAAAAACCGAATTTAGACCCATCCACTCCAACTAACTACCGCCCCATCACCACAGTACCATTCCTTTTTAAAATCCTCGACAAAATAGCTTACCAACAGATCCAACATTACCTTGAGCACTTCCACCTCCTAGGCGCCCGACAATCTGGTTTCAGGCCAAAGCATGGAACCGAAACTGCACTCATAGATCTCAAAGCACAAATAGACGAGCTGAGAGACCAGGGTAAGACAGCACTATTGCTACTCCTTGATCTCTCTGCGGCCTTCGACCTGGTTGACCATGAGATCTTGTGCAACCACCTACAAAAAGCTGCCCACTTCTCTCAAGAAGAAACCAATTGGATCCAATCCTTCCTTAACAACCGCACGATGAGAGTCTTCTCATTGTCAGCAGCAGCCGACCCTACACCCATCACTTGCGGCGTGCCTCAAGGATCTTGCGTCTCCCCTACACTTTATAACATCTTCACGAAGCCTCTCTTTGATGATCTAGACGATCTGGGTATCACCTACACAAATTACGCCGATGATACCCAGATCCTCATCCCGTTGTCGGGGGACTATGACAAGGATTTGGCCTTCGTTAATAAAGTGTACCTCATCATCCAGGCATGGATGGCCACACACGGTCTATGCCTGAATGATGACAAGACGGAACTCCTTATACTTGGCTCAACACACTACCTCAACAAGTTGGGCCACAAATACTCCTCATTCATAATTGACGATAACAAGATCAAGGTAGCTAAGGAGGTCAAAACCCTTGGCTTCTATCTAGATTCCTCCCTCACCTTCAACAAACAAGTAAACGCTATGGCCTCTGCCACTGCGTACACTTGCAAACTCATTAGGGCAGCCAAACCATTCCTCTCCCCTACCAACTGTACCACCTTGGCCAGGGCTCTGATCCTATCCAAGTTGGACTATTGCAAAGCTCTTTATGTAGGATGTAACAAATATATCTCAAACAAAATCCAAATCCTCCAAAATAACGCCCTTAGAGCTGCCCTCAGTATCCCAAAGAAAGCCCACATCTCTGATTCCAGAAGATCCGTCAACTGGCTCTCCACCAAAGACAAGATATTCCTTAAATCGGTGTCTTTGATTCATAAATGCCTCCACTAAGCAGCCCCTCAATACCTCATCTCCAGATTTACTAGACCCACCTTCTCTCGCCCCGTGCGAACGGCCAATTCCAACCTTCTTCTGGTACCCAGGTTCAAACGAACTATGTCTGGAGGCAATAGCTTTCCAGTGAAAGCAGCGCAATTTTGGAACTCCCTTCATCCTACCTGCAGGGAGGACCTACCCTACCGACAGTTCAGAGCCAGAACTATCCATTGGCTTAAAACACTTGACTCATAACGACATTAAGCCAATGACCTTCCGATGCCTGGATGCGCCACTACCACCTGACTCCGCACCTCAGTGCATGTAAATATGTATATAGTACTGCTTAAAGTGTATATGTTCCTCCCCTCATTTTCGGCGTGAAACGTCCTGCACTGTAACCACAGCCGGACCTCACCCTATTGTATGTAACTATGTTTTTGCAACCCTCTTGCTGCCTCTGCGCCTGGTTACCCCTGGGTTTGGTGCGCATTATAAATAAATAAATACCTAAAAAATAGAAAGTACATTCAAAGGCAAACAGTTCAGACTAGCCGGCGATGAACAGTGCGAAAGCCCTGGATTTTTAGCCAAGTACTGCACCTACCACTTTCAGGACATGGATAGTAAGAAAATTGTGAGTTCGGTGGACATGCAGGTGTCCCAATGTAAATCCTCAGTGGCCATGGAGAAATTGGATTTATAAAATAATTGGAATATCTACAACCGAGGGGAATGCACATCGACCTCATAGCCATGGACAGACACGTTTTAATAGCCAATACATTGAGAGAGCAGTTCCCACATATTAAACATCAATTTGAAGTATGGCATCTTGCTAAATCAATCAATAAGAAAATCTCGGCTGCAGGAAAAAAAAAAGGTTTGGAAAGTATTACACAGTGGTCCCAGTCTATCAGCAACCATCTTTGGTGGAGCTCCAAAACTTGTGAAGGGTCAGTGGAAATTCTACTTCAAAAATGGCGGTCACTAATGCCCCACTGTACCAACTTTCACCGTTGGACAGTAAACCAACATTTCCACCAATGTGAACATGGCCCTTTGTCCCCAGAGTAGGCACGGAAGAAGAAGTGGTTGATTCCATCTTCACCTACACACAAAGCCATTGAGAAGATTGTGTTTGATAAAACTCTATCAAGAGAATTGAGGGGACTGACAGAATTCTGTCACACAGGAGGTGTTCCACAATATGTGCCTAAAGTACAGGCCAAAGCGATTGCATTTCGGCATACAGGGCATGAAATATAGGACTCTACTAGCGGTCTTGGTACATAATGAGAATGTGTGCCGTGAACAATCTAGGACTACTGGAAACTTAGGGATGCTTCGCTACACTACGGCCTTTACAAAAAGAAGTAAAAATGGGTGGTTAAACCAGTATATGAGGAAATGGAATTCGACTTTGTTAAAGGCCTTATTGTTAATGTACTAGAGATGCACACACATGGAATTTTGAGCGATTTTGTGCACAGCACAGATACATTGCCACCAAACATTGCCACTGTGCCAAGTCCACCCAAAGCAAAGCTCGTTGAGGAAAACAAATCCCGGTATAAATGATTATAATCTGATTGTCCTTTTGAAAAAAATGTTATTGTACAGTGTACATATAAAGTATGTTAACCCTAACCACTCCCTTCACCATCCTGAGTGGCGAACAACCTGGGTGTCATCTTTGACTTCTCTCTCTATTCACCTCATATCGCTGACCTTTTCAATATGTGTAGGTATATATTTTTGTTGTTGTAACTAAGCTTCGCAATCTCATGTAAATGCTGGGCACTGTTACCTGAGGGGAGGCTTGAGCATTATAAATAAAACAAACAACCAATAAATCTCACTTTCAGCTCAACTCCTCAGGTACTTTATACTTTTCCTCACCTTCCCCCAAAAAGTCAATGTCTCCATAGTTATGGTTCCCTGGTGCTGCAAAGCTCGTGGACAACGAGGACAAACTTGGGGGCCTTGGAACGCGCCAAGCGAGGCGTTGCAGATGGGAGAGAAGCCAGTTCGCATTAGCACAATGTGGCCTAGTACAAAGAAGGAGTCCAAAATTCAAGTTCTCAAGGATGGCTTTACACGGGATGCTGCAAAGTAGGAATGTATGCTCATTCAGAATGAAGGTCACCAGCTTTGATTTTTTGCTTGCGGGATGGAGAGGCCCACAACTCGCACTGGCAGTATAAGGTTATATTGTTTTTTTACCTTGAGAGAGAGGGACCATGCCCAAAGGACTTCATTTGAAGGAGGGGTGCAATAAGATAAGAGACGATAAGGCTGAAAATTCTGAAACTAGACCGAGTTTCATGTTAGTTCAGTATATGAAAAATCTTTGGCACAAACAGAGTGGGATTTACAGACTGCATTATGCAGAGACAATGGAAATGGCAAATATAATGTAAGTAACTATTTAGACGATTTTATACCGGAATATAATACCAATAGCGTACCGTTAAAGCCAGGTTAAGTTGTACTTGTTCGTTCTGTGTGGCATATTACAATGAAGAGCAAGTAAAACATTTGTGGGATCATCTTTCTAGCGGGCACATGGGCATGCATGTCCCCATTCGACACGCATGTAGACAAACAGTCGTTTCTCAGTGGTTCAATGCTAATAAATCATTACATTGGCCCTCATTACGATACTGGCGCTAAACCATGGCGCTATTCGCACCATGGTTGGTGCCGGTATTGTAACGAGTCCATCAATGTTCAATAGGGAATTACCACCCCATTCCAAGGTTGGCGGGGCGGTAATTCCCCATGGAACATTGGCCCTTTCCCATTCCCATTTTTGGCCATAGGGCTCAATGGGACTGGGGAAGGCGTTAAGTACGGTACCGCAAATTGCGGTACCGTACTTAGCACCAAGGTCCCTTTGCGGGTCCCTACTTTATCGGCTGGTCTACCCAGCCGTTCAGGTCGGGTCCCGCAAAGGGACCTCTTAGTAAGGCGCTAAGTGTTTAACGGCGCCACAGCCTTTTACGGCCCCGTTAAACACTTAGCGCCAGGGTCCTAATGAGGGCCATTGTGTGTTATCTTCAATTTCTTTCGTCAGTTTTCGCATTGCTTTTAGAGCCGAAAATACTCCATTGCACTATCCTTGCAAGCAAATAGTTTCACCTCGGCCCTAATAAATAAAATGAATAATAGTAATAAAGATCGGCTGGTGAGACTAATTTCAATTTGTATGTTTTCAAAACAGGTACATCCTACCGTACTGCGACTGCCACCTATTCCAGACCCCGGCCGACGGTTTCTTCAATCGCCAGCTGCAGCTTCTTGTAAACAACTGCACTACCTTGACTATTTTATGGGACGATCGCCAAGGGCCCATATGCCATTACGCAGTACTAGCAGCTAGAAGCAGCATATCAACCTTTACGGTGGCCTAGTGCCTAGTTGATAGAACAGCCTTGCGATTCACCGTGTGACCAAAGTGCTTCTTTTAATGAAAACCAACACCTTGTGTACCATAAAGGAACAGCGTGTGACTCACGATAAACTTTAGCGGATTTGCGGATCGAGAGCAAAGAAAAAAATGTCAATTCTGATTTAATATGCCAATTGCTGAATATTCTCTAAACATTTAATGTCAAATAAATGTACTTTACGAAATGTACAATCTTGCTGTTTGATTTTAAACTACAGTTTCATATTCCGAATTGTGGCGCGCTGTGTTTTGAGATGATCTGTGTTGGTTTCCGGGTTCTGTGTCAAGTCGCATAGAAGACGACCGGGCGCGTTTGGCTACGCAGCCCAGTAACGTCACGGAGAGAGGTGGGGAATATGAATGCTTTGTTGATGTCAGGCTCAGGGGCGGGGGATATAATTTAGTGCCGCAAAAGCAGGTCACCAAGGGCGATGGGGCAAGTGATAAGATTATCACAAAATGGCGGCCCCTGCTGCTTGTTTTCCCGTGTGTTTAGTAGACAAAAACTCAGGTAAGGTCCATAGGAAATGTTTCTACAATCGACCGACTTATGCTTAAAAACACATGGCTGACCTGCAGGGACAATAAAAGTTTCTGACCGAACCATTCCTTTAAGAAACCCCAAGCACAATGGGCACAATTCATCAAAGAAGTCTTCCAGAACTGTGTACGAATATGTGGGGGTAGAGTCAAAGGCTTCCCAAGCCAATAGCTTGACAGGAGGTCACTATAGCCTTGCAAAGAGAGCTAGATAACTGCTAGCTCAGAACAAAGAATCACCGTGGATGAATAAAACAATATGAATTTATTTAACAGGAAGACATTTTTGTGCCATAGTGTGGCATATATGCATACATTAAATCTGCATTGTGAAGGATTAGTATACAGTGGTGACAGTCTATTTTCTGTGTTGTTTTTTATCACAACACATTGACGTTGTCGACACTTGAGTTTGTGTTTCTGGTTCGGTTGATAGCTGACATAGGCAGAGGCTGATAGAGATGGGACAGCGCTGCACTGAGGATACCGAACTGTCTTCAGGACTTGGAGGTCGAGTTCAGACCGGATGAATGAGTGAGGTGTCGTCCTATGGTAAAAGAAGCTATGTTAAAAACGGTGAGGATAGACTATGTCCACTAGTGGTGAGAAGAGCAAGGCAAAGGACCTACCATGTGGACGTTGATAAGTGCCATGGCTGTCTGAGTAATTTGCAGCTGCTGGATTTGCGGCTGGGGGGCGGTCGATCTGCAGGTGTCAGAGGCCCCGGTCTAAGTAAAAGAAGGTCAAAAAATGACTAGTAAGAATTAATCTGTGCATAAGGCCGTTATTATAACAAGGACTAACTCGTGCTGCTATGTCCAGTGAGCGGCCGTGACTCAGAGTTTTTAGATGAGGAGTGCTCGAGTCAAAAGTGGGTGGGAAAGGCAGTTCTGGTGATTAGTTGGGAGTCCGTTACTATATAGTGCTAGGATATGAGGGTGGTGTGCAGTGGTCCATAGCATAAGTACGGAGGACAAAACCGCGGGTGAATCGTTGGAATAAATGCTAGAGTCTGATTGTGACCAGAACAAAATGGTGCCAGCAGCGCGGGGTATTGCGGATCTTACCTGTGCGAGAGACAGGAAAAAGAGCTGTGTCACTGCCGTCGGTTGCGCTGGACTGACTGCGCATGTCAGGGTTAAAAACGAGGCCGTGGTGCCTGCAGGGACTGCGCATGCGTCCGGGGATAGTGTAAGGTGTGGGCGCGGTCGTACTGAATGCGTCGGTGTGCGCATGTGTGTTGGTCATGTGTGCGTTGGTGCGCGCAAGCTGGATGTGTCATGAATTGATCATGGACAAAATTACAATTGGCACCATTTGTAACATGCATTGTTATTCCTTGAGACATCAATGAGGAAATACAGTTAAAGGCTTGTGAGCGGATATTACCGAGTCGCTAAGTACATGTTACATTCAATACTGGCACTGCAGAGTTTCATATCATGTATTGCAGTAAAGCGACGTGAGTCATCGATAACATAGTGCCCAGGAAAAACAGTTCACAATTTCTGTGTCTTTTCTGTGCGGACAGGTTAAGGACATGAATACAATACAATAATGAAAGGAGTCATGTGTTGCAGTTGATCACAGGCAAGTGCCAGAAATGGATGAATCACGAAAAAAAAGGAATAAGAGTTCTTTGTGGCGCTCTGTATCGTAGCGCCTAGAAATTGGTACAGGTGTGACCAGTCCACAATGAATGTATTCGAAGTAAAAAACAGACTGGGGAGTGGCAGATTAGACTTTAGAGTAACTGAAGGTTGAAGGGAGCGTGCTCTGGTAGTAGAACGGGACCCAAGTGGAAATAGGTGGGTCAAGGCACAGGGGAGCGAGCAGTACTTTACTTATTAAAGAACAGGTTCCATTCGATGGAAATGTTAAGACCCTGTCTTACAAAGTCCAGTCGATAAATCCATTTTTGCTCGAGTTTACGAAGGGCAAGATCCCTGTTGCCTCCGCGGAAGGGGTTGCCTACTGTTTGCAATATTGCCCAGAAGATGTCGTTGTGAGTGTGGTTCATCAACTTGAAGTGTGCCACTAGTGGTTTGTCTTCTATTTGATTTCGTATGCTGGAACGGTGTTCACAGATCCGTTGTCGAATTTCTCTCTTGGATTTGCCTATGTAAATAAGATCACAGGGGCATTTGATGATGTATACGGACCATTTGGTTTTAAAGTTGGTAAACGAGTTAAAGGTCCACTGGTTTCCTTTCAGATCAATGGTCTTGAGGTTGGCCGTGAGATTGCAGACGGAGCAATTGCCGCATTTGAAGTGGCCTTTGACGGGTGGGAGGTTCCACAGTGTGGTTTGGGTACTGTCTGGAGCATCTCCTTCTGTGTACGTATGTACAAGTCGGTCTCTCAGATTACGACTTCGTTTGAAGGCAAATCTTGGTTTTTCTGGTTTGAAAAATTCTGTTTGTAGCTTGTCCCAGTGTTTTAGAACTGCCTTTTTGATTGAGTTACTCAAGGGAGTGAAAGGGGTGACGCAGGTCATTTTAGAGTTGGATTGATCTCTGACGGTGGGAGTGAGGCAGGCCTTCCGAGTAGTATGTTTGACTCTTTTTCTAGCTTGACGAATAATGTGGCTGGGGTATCCCCGTTCCTTTAAACGGGTAGCGAGTTCTTTACTCTTAGATTCGTATTCAGTTAATGTAGAGCAATTGCGTCTGATACGTAAGAATTGGCCATAGGGTAGGTTGGTTTTTAACCCTAGAGGGTGGAAACTGGAGTACTCTAGTAGAGTGTTTTTGGATGTGGGTTTGCGATACAAAGTGGTGCTGAGCGAGTTGTTTGGATTCTTGGATATTGCTAGGTCCAGAAAAGGAATCTGATTCTGACTGTACTCCATGGTAAATTTAATGCACTCATTTTGTGAGTTCAAGCACAACAGGAACACGTGAAGATTGTCTTCGGTCCCTTTCCAAATCATGAACACGTCATCAATATATCTTAGCCAACATCCGATCGAGTCTTTAAAGGTGTTGTGTTTGTTGTAGATGGAATTCTTTTCGAAAGTGTCCATGAACAAGTTAGCCACGTCGTGGGCGAAAGTAGCCCCCATGCTGGTCCCGTGGCATTGTTGGTAAAAAGAGTGTTTGAAAATGAAGTAATTTTCCGTGAGAGCTAGTCGGGTGCACTCAAGGAGAAAGGCGGTAGGTGGTTCTCTTGTTATCCTGTCGTCTAAGTAAGTTTGGAGGACTTTTAAACATTCCATTTGCGGGATGCTCGTGTAGAGGGACTCAACGTCCAGGGTAACTAAAAAGTCATCTTGTTCGGCTTTTGTTGTGTCCAGTTTTTTTATCATATCCGTGGTGTCTTGGATGTAGGAGGGCATCTTACTGATGAAGGGCCTTAAGAAGTGATCCACATAGATAGATAAAGGCTCCAGCACTGATCCGATGCCGGCCACGATAGGTCTCCCCGGAGGATTGGTTATGTTTTTGTGGATTTTGGGGAGCAGATAGAATGCTGGAATAATGGGATGGTTGTTGACTAGGAAAGCTTTTTCATCCTCGTCAATCCAACCTTCGTCGTGTGCGTACCGCATCAGACTGATGACTTCGGACAGGATCCTTGACGTAGGGTTTACCGGTATTGGTCTGTAGAACTTAGTGTTAGATAGTTGTCTTGTTACTTCCGTGTCGTATAGGGTGTTGCTCCAGAGAACGATACCACCGCCCTTGTCTGCCGGTTTGATGAGAAACTGTTTGTTACTTTCTAATGATTTGAGGGCCAACCTCTGTTGGGCCGAGAGGTTATTCCTAAAGTGGGTTTGTTTGTTGAAAATGTTCCGCATTTCTAAAAGAATGCGATTCTCAAAAGATAGGATCTCTGGACATACCATGGAGGAGAGGGGGGTGAAAGTTGATGGTGGTTTAAGGCCTGTTGATTTTGGCAGTTCTTTTTCAGGGCTATCTCTGAAAAAATAGCGTAAACGGATGGTCCGAAAGAATTTGCGTAATTCAACCTCAGTGTTGAACATGTCAGCGCGGGAACTCGGAATGAATGTTAGGCCTTTACTGAGAACGTTGATTTCGTGGGAGGACCTAATGTGATCGCTGAGGTTGAAAATTGGGATCACCATGTTTGTTGTGCGCGTGGGGTCCAATTCCGTGTGCGCATGGGATGCTGGCCTTGGTATCGGGGTCTGCCCCGTTGTCCTCTCCCCTGAAAACTTGAGGATTGTTGGGGATTTGCAGGCCCTGCTGTACTTGAATCTGAATCGCTGCTGTTGGAGCTATTAGAGAAAGTGACAAACTTATTCCTTTGTTGTCTCCGTGGGTTTTGTCTATTGTTTGATGCCTGTGAGTTCTGTTGATTGTAGAAGCCTGGGACTAAATAAGGATAAGTTTTTTCCTCTTTATAGTTTTTTATATCGTTTTGTAGTTTCCAAAGCTTTTTGTCGATTGTGAATTTTTGAAATTTCTTTATTTCCTCTTCTATCTTGTCCAGGTGTGTCTTTATCTCTGGTATTACAGATTCGTCTTTGATTTTGTCCTCAAGGATTTTGAGTTCTTCGTTTTGTTTCTTGGTTTCCTCGTCGGCTGTTTCAATTACTAAAATGACCCAATCGCGGGAGCATTTGTTGCCAACGCCGCTAAACTTTGTCATAAATCTAGGGTTGTCTAAAAAAACACGAGGTATGTTCTTCACTTGTAGACCTTCGGGAATCACGCCAGCTTTCAGGTACTCTAACATGAGTTGGCCGTGTGATTCTGTACGTGTAAGTTTCTTCTTTTTTTGTAATAGGATGTCCAAATCATTTAGTGCCGGATCTTTCACCGGTGCCGCTGGTGTGGTGGTTACACCGAGTAGCGAAGGGGTGTCTAAAAGTTTTTTATACAGATCATCGGAGAAACTGACAATATTTACTTTCTCCATTTAATGTCTATCAAATAAATGTTGCCCAACAACCAAGGGTTGTCCAAAGGGAAGAGAAACAGGATGGGCGAACCCTCTTTTTTAGGGGGCCTGACTCTAGAGGGTTGAGAAGTATACAGATATGTGGGGGTAGGGTCAAAGGCTTCCCAAGCCAATAGCTTGACAGGAGGTCACTATAGCCTTGCAAAGAGAGCTAGATAACTGCTAGCTCAGAACAAAGAATCACCGTGGATGAATAAAACAATATGAATTTATTTAACAGGAAGACATTTTTGTGCCATAGTGTGGCATATATGCATACATTAAATCTGCATTGTGAAGGATTAGTATACAGTGGTGACAGTCTATTTTCTGTGTTGTTTTTTATCACAACACATTGACGTTGTCGACACTTGAGTTTGTGTTTCTGGTTCGGTTGATAGCTGACATAGGCAGAGGCTGATAGAGATGGGACAGCGCTGCACTGAGGATACCGAACTGTCTTCAGGACTTGGAGGTCGAGTTCAGACCGGATGAATGAGTGAGGTGTCGTCCTATGGTAAAAGAAGCTATGTTAAAAACGGTGAGGATAGACTATGTCCACTAGTGGTGAGAAGAGCAAGGCAAAGGACCTACCATGTGGACGTTGATAAGTGCCATGGCTGTCTGAGTAATTTGCAGCTGCTGGATTTGCGGCTGGGGGGGGGTCGATCTGCAGGTGTCAGAGGCCCCGGTCTAAGTAAAAGAAGGTCAAAAAATGACCAGTAAGAATTAATCTGTGCATAAGGCCGTTATTATAACAAGGACTAACTCGTGCTGCTATGTCCAGTGAGCGGCCGTGACTCAGAGTTTTTAGATGAGGAGTGCTCGAGTCAAAAGTGGGTGGGAAAGGCAGTTCTGGTGATTAGTTGGGAGTCCGTTACTATATAGTGCTAGGATATGAGGGTGGTGTGCAGTGGTCCATAGCATAAGTACGGAGGACAAAACCGCGGGTGAATCGTTGGAATAAATGCTAGAGTCTGATTGTGACCAGAACAAAATGGTGCCAGCAGCGCGGGGTATTGCGGATCTTACCTGTGCGAGAGACAGGAAAAAGAGCTGTGTCACTGCCGTCGGTTGCGCTGGACTGACTGCGCATGTCAGGGTTAAAAACGAGGCCGTGGTGCCTGCAGGGACTGCGCATGCGTCCGGGGATGTGTAAGGTGTGGGCGCGGTCGTACTGAATGCGTCGGTGTGCGCATGTGTGTTGGTCATGTGTGCGTTGGTGCGCGCAAGCTGGATGTGTCATGAATTGATCATGGACAAAATTACAATTGGCACCATTTGTAACATGCATTGTTATTCCTTGAGACATCAATGAGGAAATACAGTTAAAGGCTTGTGAGCGGATATTACCGAGTCGCTAAGTACATGTTACATTCAATACTGGCACTGCAGAGTTTCATATCATGTATTGCAGTAAAGCGACGTGAGTCATCGATAACATAGTGCCCAGGAAAAACAGTTCACAATTTCTGTGTCTTTTCTGTGCGGACAGGTTAAGGACATGAATACAATACAATAATGAAAGGAGTCATGTGTTGCAGTTGATCACAGGCAAGTGCCAGAAATGGATGAATCACGAAAAAAAGGAATAAGAGTTCTTTGTGGCGCTCTGTATCGTAGCGCCTAGAAATTGGTACAGGTGTGACCAGTCCACAATGAATGTATTCGAAGTAAAAAACAGACTGGGGAGTGGCAGATTAGACTTTAGAGTAACTGAAGGTTGAAGGGAGCGTGCTCTGGTAGTAGAACGGGACCCAAGTGGAAATAGGTGGGTCAAGGGACAGGGGAGCGAGCAGTACTTTACTTATTAAAGAACAGGTTCCATTCGATGGAAATGTTAAGACCCTGTCTTACAGAGTCCAGTCGATAAATCCATTTTTGCTCGAGTTTACGAAGGGCAAGATCCCTGTTGCCTCCGCGGAAGGGGTTGCCTACTGTTTGCAATATTGCCCAGAAGATGTCGTTGTGAGTGTGGTTCATCAACTTGAAGTGTGCCACTAGTGGTTTGTCTTCTATTTGATTTCGTATGCTGGAACGGTGTTCACAGATCCGTTGTCGAATTTCTCTCTTGGATTTGCCTATGTAAATAAGATCACAGGGGCATTTGATGATGTATACGGACCATTTGGTTTTACAGTTGGTAAACGAGTTAAAGGTCCACTGGTTTCCTTTCAGATCAATGGTCTTGAGGTTGGCCGTGAGATTGCAGACGGAGCAATTGCCGCATTTGAAGTGGCCTTTGACGGGTGGGAGGTTCCACAGTGTGGTTTGGGTACTGTCTGGAGCATCTCCTTCTGTGTACGTATGTACAAGTCGGTCTCTCAGATTACGACTTCGTTTGAAGGCAAATCTTGGTTTTTCTGGTTTGAAAAATTCTGTTTGTAGCTTGTCCCAGTGTTTTAGAACTGCCTTTTTGATTGAGTATAATGTGGCTGGGGTATCCCCGTTCCTTTAAACGGGTAGCGAGTTCTTTACTCTTAGATTCGTATTCAGTTAATGTAGAGCAATTGCCACATTATTCGTCAAGCTAGAAAAAGAGTCAAACATACTACTCGGAAGGCCTGCCTCACTCCCACCGTCAGAGATCAATCCAACTCTAAAATGACCTGCGTCACCACTTTCACTCCCTTGAGTAACTCAATCAAAAAGGCAGTTCTAAAACACTGGGACAAGCTACAAACAGAATTTTTCAAACCAGAAAAACCAAGATTTGCCTTCAAACGAAGTCGTAATCTGAGAGACCGACTTGTACATACGTACACAGAAGGAGATGCTCCAGACAGTACCCAAACCACACTGTGGAACCTCCCACCCGTCAAAGGCCACTTCAAATGCGGCAATTGCTCCGTCTGCAATCTCACGGCCAACCTCAAGACCATTGATCTGAAAGGAAACCAGTGGACCTTTAACTCGTTTACCAACTGTAAAACCAAATGGTCCGTATACATCATCAAATGCCCCTGTGATCTTATTTACATAGGCAAATCCAAGAGAGAAATTCGACAACGGATCTGTGAACATCGTTCCAGCATACGAAATCAAATAGAAGACAAACCACTAGTGGCACACTTCAAGTTGATGAACCACACTCACAACGACATCTTCTGGGCAATATTGCAAACAGTAGGCAACCCCTTCCGCGGAGGCAACAGGGATCTTGCCCTTCGTAAACTCGAGCAAAAATGGATTTATCGACTGGACTCTGTAAGACAGGGTCTTAACATTTCCATCGAATGGAACCTGTTCTTTAATAAGTAAAGTACTGCTCGCTCCCCTGTCCCTTGACCCACCTATTTCCACTTGGGTCCCGTTCTACTACCAGAGCACGCTCCCTTCAACCTTCAGTTACTCTAAAGTCTAATCTGCCACTCCCCAGTCTGTTTTTTACTTCGAATACATTCATTGTGGACTGGTCACACCTGTACCAATTTCTAGGCGCTACGATACAGAGCGCCACAAAGAACTCTTATTCCTTTTTTTCGTGATTCATCCATTTCTGGCACTTGCCTGTGATCAACTGCAACACATGACTGCTTTCATTATTGTATTGTATTCATGTCCTTAACCTGTCCGCACAGAAAAGACACAGAAATTGTGAACTGTTTTTCCTGGGCACTATGTTATCGATGACTCACGTCGCTTTACTGCAATACATGATATGAAACTCTGCAGTGCCAGTATTGAATGTAACATGTACTTAGCGACTCGGTAATATCCGCTCACAAGCCTTTAACTGTATTTCCTCATTGATGTCTCAAGGAATAACAATGCATGTTACAAATGGTGCCAATTGTAATTTTGTCCATGATCAATTCATGACACATCCAGCTTGCGCGCACCAACGCACACATGACCAACACACATGCGCACACCGACGCATTCAGTACGACCGCGCCCACACCTTACACTATCCCCGGACGCATGCGCAGTCCCTGCAGGCACCACGGCCTCGTTTTTAACCCTGACATGCGCAGTCAGTCCAGCGCAACCGACGGCAGTGACACAGCTCTTTTTCCTGTCTCTCGCACAGGTAAGATCCGCAATACCCCGCGCTGCTGGCACCATTTTGTTCTGGTCACAATCAGACTCTAGCATTTATTCCAACGATTCACCCGCGGTTTTGTCCTCCGTACTTATGCTATGGACCACTGCACACCACCCTCATATCCTAGCACTATATAGTAACGGACTCCCAACTAATCACCAGAACTGCCTTTCCCACCCACTTTTGACTCGAGCACTCCTCATCTAAAAACTCTGAGTCACGGCCGCTCACTGGACATAGCAGCACGAGTTAGTCCTTGTTATAATAACGGCCTTATGCACAGATTAATTCTTACTAGTCATTTTTTGACCTTCTTTTACTTAGACCGGGGCCTCTGACACCTGCAGATCGACCCCCCCCCAGCCGCAAATCCAGCAGCTGCAAATTACTCAGACAGCCATGGCACTTATCAACGTCCACATGGTAGGTCCTTTGCCTTGCTCTTCTCACCACTAGTGGACATAGTCTATCCTCACCGTTTTTAACATAGCTTCTTTTACCATAGGACGACACCTCACTCATTCATCCGGTCTGAACTCGACCTCCAAGTCCTGAAGACAGTTCGGTATCCTCAGTGCAGCGCTGTCCCATCTCTATCAGCCTCTGCCTATGTCAGCTATCAACCGAACCAGAAACACAAACTCAAGTGTCGACAACGTCAATGTGTTGTGATAAAAAACAACACAGAAAATAGACTGTCACCACTGTATACTAATCCTTCACAATGCAGATTTAATGTATGCATATATGCCACACTATGGCACAAAAATGTCTTCCTGTTAAATAAATTCATATTGTTTTATTCATCCACGGTGATTCTTTGTTCTGAGCTAGCAGTTATCTAGCTCTCTTTGCAAGGCTATAGTGACCTCCTGTCAAGCTATTGGCTTGGGAAGCCTTTGACTCTACCCCCACATATCTGTATACTTCTCAACCCTCTAGAGTCAGGCCCCCTAAAAAAGAGGGTTCGCCCATCCTGTTTCTCTTCCAGAACTGTGTACGATCCAACTCCATAATGCCCTCATGGAAAAAAGCAGTGGTAGTTCCAATCTTCAAAAAAGGAGACAGAGAGAACCCTAACTACTACTGTCCGATAGCCTTGTTGGACACCATAGGGAAGATCTTTGGCTCCTTGATTCTGGACAAATTACAAGAATGCACCACCCAGTCCGCCTGCTTTGATCGTATGCAGGCTTGCTACGTAAAAAAACCTGGGCACCTCAGGGAACATATTAATCTTAAACAACTTGAAGGCCAAGGGGAGGGAAGGCAGACCGAGAATTTTTATGGGGTTCTTGGACCTGGTCCAATCTTTAGACCAGGTCAATCGCGAAACGCTATGGAACAAACGCGAAACAAGAAACTGCCCTGATGGGATACTGAGCCCAATAAAAGCCCTTTACTCCAGAACGTCAATGTGCATGGAGCAGGACCATATCGAAATCCATCAGCATGGAGTGTGAAGTGAAACACGGATGCCCGCTGTCCCCGGCCCTATATAACGCATACATAGCGGACTACATGAAAGCGGAGTTGGAAATAAGATCCTTTCCCCCAAGTATTGGCATTGTTAAAATATCTAGACTCCTGTATGTGGATGACATAATCTTGTTGGACCAGACGGCCATCGGCTTACGAAGACAACTAAACAACCTTTCGGCCTGCCTAAAAAAAACACCACAGATGAATAAAGAGAAAACCAACATAATGTAATTTGAAAGAACTTCCAAAAATTCAGAACCCCTGAGCTGGAACATCAATGGCAAGAAACTTGACAATGTGAAAAGCTTCAGATATTGGGCATCATCCTACACAACACCTTGCGGTAAACACTGATGCAAGAAAGCCTATTTGGAAAAGTAAAGTCCCTTTCAGCACAATCTAAAGCAATTGACAAAAAACATGGACGCTTTTCCCTAACACCGGTCTTAACCTTTTACAAAACAAAGGCAGTACCAAGCATTAAATATGGTACCAAAGCCATGCCTAACCTTCCAGAAACTATCTCGCAAAAATTTGAGGGAATGTATTGGTGGAGGTCCTATCCCTCCTTCAGGTGCTACCAATGAACCTAATAAGACGAGAACTGAACCTACAGTCCTTGAAGGGGATAGTAGCCCAGATCGGGCTGATGCTATACAGAAAGGTTGTGCTTCCATCTCCACCTTTGATCGTGAAGATCATTAAAAAAGAACTAGATGCAGGAACCTGCAAGATGCTCGAGTGATGGGCCTCCAACAACATCCGCCTGCTAGAGTGGATAGGGAGTTCGGAAGAGGAATTGAAAAGCAACCCCACAAAAGTCAAGAACTGCCTGTTAGAGAGTAACTGGATTTGAACATTGGAAGAAGCATCGACTTTGAAAGGGATAAAGAATGATCCTTTTGACTTGGTGAAAATTAACCAAATAAGAGCGTACCTGGCAAATGCCCAGACAAAGAAACACAACAAAAATGAATTAGAATTTGTCTCAACCTAATAAGTACACACAAAACCATGGCGCAAAGAAAATAATCAGAAACGAACAAATGCTGCTTCTGTTATTGTCCAGAGAAGGAAGAATCGATAGGACACTTGCTTTTAGTATGCACCGGAACCAAAGAATCGCGCAATAGACACTTAGGTCGCTTTTTTAAAAACTTAAGACACTATGATGAAGAGGAATGGTGGAACAGACTCATGAGTGGGGAAAAAACTGTTGGGTGATAGCTGTTGTTAACTTCTTCAAAGAATTGGGCCTAACTAGAACAACTAAGGGCCAAGAAACCCAAGGACCAGCACAACTTTCCTCAAGAAATACATCATAAGAGGGATATGACTTGTAAGAACTCAACAGAGTCAATACAGATGTTCAAACTTGTAAAAATTGTATTTTGTCTTGGAATTAAATCAAGTATAATACATTTGAAAAAGATAAACAAAAATTAAACTAAACAGAGTTTATAGGAGAAAATCAAGTACCTATTCACTTCACTGTCTGGTGCTTCTATTAGTATGTGGAGAGGTTGAGGAGTGACATGGTTTTGTTTTCAACAATGCAGGTGTTTAATAGAATTAAAGAATAGATCTGGCACAGATGCCTGAACATATGCACTGAGGATTCCTGGATGTTGCTCTCATTTCCTACTGCCCACAAATTAGAGTCTATTTATTTGGAATTGTCCTTACCTTGAGCACAACTACATAGTAAGTTTTCACCCAGGGGAAAGGCAACTTGCTTGCTGTATTTGAGTAGCATGTGGCCCATGTAAAGCTTGAACTAAAACATTTTTAGAAACAATACATTCTTACCCACAAGTCCAATATTTACCCCTCTAAGACTTCTGCATACAGCAAGCAGTTTGTTGATTAAGGTGAGGCACATCCAAGTCCACAGGCACTGGATTGCGAATAACAGATTATAATGAGGACCACTTGGATAAGAAGATAAGAAGTGTTAGAGACAACTGTAAGTTATCAAGGAATGTGTGACAAAATGACTTCTGCTCTGCAGGAATATAAGGATGAGTAATGGAAAAACTGCCTATTCTTTTGTGGTGACGTTAGCCAAGGGAAGGCTATAGTCTCAGAAGTGGGTGAACATGATCCAGTAGTAACCCGAACAGCAAAGTAAAAACAGTCCACAATAGAAGGAATGCCCAATCAAGGTGCTATAAAAAATAAAAATATATTTTAATTAAACACACCACTGTGCAAGCTGTAAAACATTATGCAAAATCACCATGTAAGAGAGAATACAGAATATGCAATAGTTAGAAACATGCAGAACGCTGGGCAATGAAACGGGTGCAAAAGGGACTCAGTCAGAGTCTAGCGCCCCATAAAGGGTGTCAGGTAGACTGGGTCAGTTCAGAGTACCTCCATCCAATGTTCGGCAGTTGACAGCATCAAACCAGACTTCAGCACTATTTGGACACACAGACATCACAGTTCAAAGGCTTCGAGTCATGTTGGCCCAGGCATCGAGTCAGCATTGAGTCAGGTAGAGCATGTGCTCCTAGCGGTTCTGCAGCAGCATTGGGCATTGCATGTTGAAAGTATAACCAGAAGAGATTCAGCGACCAAGAGTGTTTTGAGACTATAAGTAATGCTGGTTGCTTTCCTTTCCTTTCCTTTAATATTGTATACTGCACACCTCTGAACCCGGAGTCTTATGGGCACAACTAACACAGATGAAGAACAGAGACATGTTGTTAGGCGGAAACCTGTGCAGTTCCCTCTGGGACCACTGCAAAAGATTGAGGACTACAGGCGTTGGCGGTGAACCCACTTAGTAGCAGTCTGCACCACACAGATTCACGTGGTAGCTGTGGCTGAGCAGTCAGACTTCTCTCAAGAAAAGTTGAGCAGTATGAGGAGTATACACAATAGGGCAATTCTTCACAGCAAGACAAGCAAACACGCAACGAGGCTTAGTGTAAAGATATTAAGGTATTTATTTATAACAAAACGTCTATGAAAAACACTAAGGCAAATCACGGCAAACAAATCAAACACAATTACTCTACGAAGTAGACGATCAATCCCCCTAACAATATCGACAACTCTAGGTTCTACTGGTACCACTTATTTTCAGACAGAGGTGTATACCTCAACCCAGATGACACTCGAATATTAGTTAGAATGGGAGAGAAAAAGATAGGCAGGTTACGAAATCAACACAGTTCGATCCAAGCGGATTAAATGCAAAGCAGGAAGGCAAGAATCACAATAGATCGTAAAGTTCAGAGGCCAGGCCCACTCGGAGAGAGGCAAGGCACGATGTCCCAAAAAGTCTCTAGTGGAGATGCATTCAAGTCTGTATTGCAAATTGTTATCGGTGGATTGAACCAGTTCAGAACAACGAATGAGAAAAGCTTGGAGGCGACCCAACGGAACGGAGAGGATTAAGACACCTCACTCGAACCGATCAAAAGGGAAGCCAGGCGGACATGGTACCTTGTTGTGGAGGGCAGCTCCGGCGGGGGCAGTTGTTCCTGGTGGTGGATGCACGTCGGGTCTTTGCCAAGAGTAGAGATGATCTCGTCGTAGAAGAAAAGGAAGTCCGGTGCACCACCAGGGAAGAGACCAGCCGCGGAGTGCTCCGTCACAAGGCACAACCTTTTGGTCGCGGTTCAGGGGTAGTGGCTATCCGGTTGCTGGCGTGCTCTGCATGGGCAATTCGACCACTGCGTCCTGAGGCGAATAAAAAGCAAAGGGGACTGGTTGTTCCCACCAGTCAGGGGAAGAGACTCTCCGGCAGGGAGATCTCCTCTGTCGTCGGGAAGTGGTGAGTCGGTTCCGCAGGGCTCCACCGGAGGTGTCGTCGTGCAGGTCGGCTCAGCGTTACCCTCGTTGGATTCTTAGGTCCTGTGGCGACTTCTGAAGATCCAGTCCCAAAAGCCCTGCTTTTATGCAGAAAAACCCCATTCATTCAGCCTAGCTGTCAATCAACACATGCTAAGTGGTGAGCAGGAAGGCTCACCATCTGGGCCAATCACTCCAGAGTGCGACCGGAGTTGGCAAGGCAACTCGGTCCAGGGTGCCTAAACCCCCTCCCAAACCCCTGTGGTAACCCAGACAGAATGGCACCACTTTGGAGGGACTCTGTACAGAGCCCGCCAAAAGTGGAACAAAGGGCTCGACCTTTGGTTTAGGAGTCACAGAGACGAACACAGACGCCATTTTACAAACCGAGTTCTGGCAGAAAATACCACTCGATAAACCTATTTAAGATAAGTAGATCGGTGGTACGTCAGAGATTAATGAGGAAAAGTATCAATCTCCAACAATGGGACGAATCCCATAGAATTATGCTCGGGGTCGAACATAACAAGTAGTTTCCACTGCCACCAGCCAAAACTCGACGAGGGGGGACGGGACAGTGCCCCCTCGAGTAACAGATCCAGGAGTAATCGAATTACCCCTACTAGTACGTCCACAATAACATGGTTTGTACTAATTCTGTTAGTAAATTTAGGTCTAGTAAAGCCAATGGTGACTTTACATGCCCGGGGAGACAGTAGTCAGTCCCCGGGTATGGAGTCTATGGTGGGGGATCCGCTAGGACGCCCCCGTGTTACGGCACGTAGGGTGCAGTGTAACACACATAGAAAAACATATGAGACCCTATGGAGTAAAAGACCCCATAGCCCATCGAACACATTGACATTTCAAAGGAATTACACACATACATGTCCAAGAGTGGGAGAAAAGAGTCTCACTCTTGGCAGGATGGAAAAAACAAACTCCAGAAATCTAGCAAAGCTGCTGGGGGACTCACTAGGTTAGAAAATTCAGCCTAAACAGAGAATTCTCCCTAACACTCGCCCCCCCCCCAGACTAAGGGACAGGAGGATTTAATTCACTCCTGGATGAATCTCATACCTCTAGTCGATGACATACATCCTAGAGAGACCATCAGCATTTTGGTGGTGACATCCTGACCTGTGCTCAATGGTGAAATCAAACCCTTGCAGGCAGATCGACCATCTCAGTAGTTTTGGGTTTTCCCCTTTCATTTGCATTAACCATCTCAAGGGTTGGTGGTCAGTCTGAATGACGAAAGTAGAACCATACAAGTACGGACTAAACCTCTTCAGAGCCCACACGATAGCAAAGCACTCTCTTTCGATTGTTGCCCACCTTGTTTCAGGATCCTATAGCTTGCGGCTTATGAAGCAAACGGGGTGCTCCCTACCTTTCCCATCCAGTTGACTGAGTATGGCACCTATTCCTACATTTGAAGCATCTGTCTGCACAATGAAGTGTTGGCGGTAATCAAGAGCTCTGAGTACTGGGGCTTGGCAAAGAGCCTGTTTCAGGTTTTCAAAAGCCTGATTGCACTCCTTGTTCCATTTAAACTTTTTAGGAAATTTGGGCGAGGAGATGACATTCAGTGGAGAAGCTATGGTCCCATAGTTCTCTATGAAATTCCTGTAATACCCAGTGAGGCCTAGGAAGGCTCTCACCTGGGTTTGAGTAGTCGGTGTTGTCCAATTTTGCACAGCTTCAATTTTACTGAGCAAAGGCCTTATCTCTCCACCGCCTACCTCATGCCCAAGATAGACTACCTTACTCTGTCCAATTTGGCATTTGCTTGCCTTTATGGTCAGATTGGCTCGTCCAAGAGCCTGCAAAACATCTCTCAGGTGGGTTACATGTTCTTCTCAGGAATTGCTGAACACTGCGATGTCATCCAAGTATGCCATGCAGAAGTCCTCCATCCCGTTTAGAACCTGGTTTACCATCCGTTGAAATGTAGCAGGTGCATTCTTCTGTCCGAAAGGCATTACCTTAAACTGGTATAAGCCAACGGGGGTACAAAATGCAGTTTTCTCCTTGGCATGGTCTGTCAGGGCTATTTGCCAATAGCCTGACGTCAAGTCAAATGTGCTGAGGAACTTGGCGGTGCCAAGTTTATCCACCAACTCATCTGTTCTTGGCAAAGGGTGGGCATCAGTCTTGGTGACTGCATTAAGAGCTCTTTAGTCCACGCAGAATCTAAGCTCTTTAGATCCGGCCTTTGGTACTAACACAACTGGGCTAGACCATGGACTAGTAGAGGGCTCTATTACCCCGAGATCGAGCATCTTGCTGACCTCACCTTTGATGTGGGTTCGTATCTTTTCTGACATGCGGTATCCTCTGCTTTTGACTGGCAGACAGTCACCAATGAGTATGTCATGCTGGCCCCAAGGGGTCAAGCCTGGAGAAAGCGAGAACAGGGAGGCAAACTGATTCAACATAGATTTGCACTCTTCTTGTTGCTCGGGTGTCAGATTGGAGGAGAGATTCACTCCTTCAATTTTTTCATCTAAAGGTAAGCCTCTGAGGAGATCCGGAAGAGCTTCACTCTCTTCTTCTTCCTCGGATGACGCTAGAAGCAACGCTCCTACATCAGGTCGCGAGACATATGCTTTAAGTCGGTTGGTGTGAAAGACTGTCGGAGCCTCCTTGGGATTGCCCAAGTCCACCAGATATTTAACCTCTCCAGGTTACCCACTACTCGGAAGGGTCCCATCCACTTATCTTGCAAGGCCCTCTGCCTTGTTGGGATCATAACGAGAACGAGCTGGTCTTGAGCGAACTCAACCATGTTAGCCTTTTGATCGTGCCAGTGCTTGACCAATGCTTGTCCAGCTTTCAAGTTATCGCTTGCTTCCGTCATCATGTGCGACATTCTCCTCCGGAGACCTATCACGTAGTCAGTCACTCTGACTGGCTTGGGGGAAGGAGCACTCTCCAACCCCTCCTTAATCAGGGCCAATGGACCTCTGACGGGATGACCATAGAGTAGTTCGAAGGGAGAGTAACCTACTCCCTCCTGAGGGACTTCTCTATAAGCAAAGAGAAGGCATGGCAGTAGAAGGTCCCACTTACGCTTAAGGGGTTCCTCTAAAGCACCTATCATGCTCTTCATGGTTCGGTTGAACCGTTCTACCAACCCATTGGTTTGTGGGTGGTAAGCTGTTGAGAACTTGTAAGTAACTCCACAGGTTTTCCACATGGCTTTCATGAGGTGGGACATAAAGTTTGACCCCCTGTCAGAGATTACTTCCTTAGGAAACCCGACCCTAGTAAAAATACCAAGGAGGGCCTTAGCCACAGCCAGAGCTGTAACAGTCCTCATAGGAATTGCCTCAGGATACCTAGTAGCATGGTCTACTACAACAAGTATAAACCTGTTGCCTGAGGAGGTTGGAGGATCAAGGGGACCAACGATGTCAATACCTACTCTCTCAAATGGGACTCCCACAACTGGGAGAGGCACTAACGGTGCCACATTCTTGGAGCCAAGCTTACCAGAGATCTGGCAGGTGTGGCAGCTCCTGCAGTGTTTTTCTACTTCGGCCCCCATCTTTGGCCAATAGAAGTAGAGCGAGAGCCTTTCCTTCGTCTTCTTGAAACTCAAGTGACCAGCCAAAGGAATCTCGTGGGCTAACTGCAAGAACTGTGGTCTGTTCTCTTGGGGTACTATAAGTCGTTTGTAGTCTCCAGGTGCAGACTCGGTCGGTTCACTGTAGAAGAGGCCATCTTCCCAGTGCAACCTGTATTTCCCAGGCTCTTGCCCTTCAGCCTGAGCTTCTGCCTGGTGGCGAAGACCTTCCAGAGTTGGACATTCTCTCTGTCCCTTACTGAAGTCTGCCCTGTTGGGTCCACCTTCTGCCAGTAAAGACTGCAGCTCAGGATGGTCAACAGGATCCAGATCTCCAATGAGTTCCTGGCCTTCCATTAGCTCTTCCTCAGAGTCTAATTCTACCACACAGGGTTGTACCTCCCTCTCAGCCTCGGCTGGAGGTGGAGTTATGGGTGTAACTTTGGACAACCGCGGGAAAGTCCGTGTTGGCTGTACTGGAATGCTGGCTGCTGGTTTCGGGATAGAAGTCTTAGGTTTCCCTTTTGCTTCTGATTTCTTGGAGACAGCGGCCGACAATTCCAGTGGAGCAGGAGTGATATCTTTCTTCATCATCTCCTGGAGAGTTCCGCGCATGGTCCTCTCTCTTGCAGGTCTGGTTAGCTCCTGTAACAGTTTACTAGGAGGTCTGGGAGTATGCGATACAACTCTAAGAGTTTTCAAATCGTTACCCAACAGTACGCGTCCTGGTACCTCACTCTGTATGCTGACAGGTATCTTCACAGTCATGTCATTACACTGGATGAGAACTGGTAATTGGGGAAGCATCTGCACAGGCACTCCAGCTAACTTGGTGAGGCGTTTGGGTGCCTTAGCAACATCCTCGGCCTGAAAAAACGATTTATCCACCACAGTTATGCTGGCCCCAGTGTCCCGAATGGCAGAAGTCCCCTGACCATTCACCTGGACACTGTCCTTATAATACTCTTTAGTATTATTGGGGATAGAATTATAGACATCTAAATTCTGTTGTTCCCACAACCCCAGAGATACTAAAGAAACGCTGGCTGAGACTCCAATGAGTTCGTCAGCTAGCAGTAGAAAGTTTCCACTTGCCATTTGGACTTCCTCCTCTGGAGCGAAGGCTAAGGAGACAAGCTGGACCCCTGAAGGTTTACCCTTACATCTGGGATCTCCTTTCACGTGATCAGTCGAGCCACAAACAAAGCATTTACTGAATGCTTTCTGGAATGATGGCTTGTTCTGACCTCCTTCCGGTTTGGCACCAGAAGACACACTATTCTGCTGTGGTTTTCCCGGTGGCTTACCCTTCTGGTTTTGTTTGGGGCCCTCTTTGGAATGGAAGTTATTCGAATTCTCTTTTGAGTCTTTTTTAGGCTGTTTTCCCTCATCCTTTTTCTGAGTTGCCCAAGAATCCTTATGAGTAGCCCTGTTGGCAACCCACAAGTCAGCAGCCTTAGCTAGCTCCCTGGAATCCAATTCCTTCGAATCAGCCAAGTGCTGTCTGAGCTCAGGAGAACAGGCATCATAAATAGACTCCAACATAAAAAGATTTCACATACCCTCATAAGTGTTCACTTTGTAACCCTTAATCCATCCCTCTAAGTTTTTCAACCCTTCACTCACCCAGGTAGCCCAAGGGGTACCATCATGCTTTTTGAGGGTTCTAAACCTCTTAAGATACTGGGAAGGGGTCTTCCCAAATCTAGCTATTAAAGCTAGTTTCACACTTTCGTAATCCGTCTTATCCGCCTCCCCCAACTCCATTACCACATCAGTCGCAACAGGAGGGAGCCTAGAAACAACCAGGGGAGCAACGCATTACCTGTGATGTCCTGGAGCCCATGATTGTATTCAAACAGTTTCAACCAATCCAACACATCCAATCTCGGTTCATACATACCCACTAATTCCTTCGGCATCTGGGGTTTTTGGGACTGGAGCTCCTAGAGGAACCAGAGGAGAGAGAAGCATTTTCCATAGACAACTTTTTCATCTCTAACTCGTGATTAAGTTCTATTTCTCTGAGTCTTAACTCAGCTTGCTTCTGCTCAGCCTGGGCATTCATCCGTCTGAACTCGAGCTCTTGGTTTCGTTCAGATTGAGCCAAGAACCGTTTATATTCTAGTTCGAGCTTCATTTTTTCAAGTTCAAAATAAGCAGGATTACTTGTGGGACCTGGTATGGGCCCCGTAGGTACAGCTGGTAAGGCAGGTAGAGGAGCAGGGGAGACAGTTTCGTTAGCCTCTCCGTCCTCGTCAGCCTCTTCATCGCTATCATCAGAATCACTATTCAGGTCAACACCATTGCTGTTATCTACAGTTGCTGGAGAGATTGGTTCCTCTGAACCAGTACCCAGACTTTGGTTCGCCAGCAATCTCTCTATTAGTTCTAACTTCTTGCCTCTTACAGAAAGATTTGCTTGCCTACAGAGAGCTCACAGACTGTCAGTATTTCCACTTGACAAAGACTCTTGACTGTAAGTTTCCATCGTAGACATGTTTTCTGAAAGTTGCTTTTTGTGCAAAGTTTTGTGGTTAGATATCCTACAGTGTCGAAAAGCACTCTAAACTGCATACTCGATACAAATCCCACCGCTGTACACCAGTGTTATAGCGGAAACCTGTGCAGTTCCCTCTGGGACCACTGCAAAAGATTTAGGACTACAGGCGTTGGCGGTGAACCCACTTGGTAGCAGTCTGCACCACACAGATTCACGTGGTAGCTGTGGCTGAGCAGTCAGACTTCTCTCAAGAAAAGTTGAGCAGTATGTGGAGTATACACAATAAGGCAATTCTTCACAGCAAGACAAGCAAACACGCAACGAGGCTTAGTGTAAAGATATTAAGGTATTTATTTATAACAAAACGTCTATGAAAAACACTAAGGCAAATCACGGCAAACAAATCAAACACAATTACTCTACAAAGTAGACGATCAATCCCCCTAACAATATCGACAACTCTAGGTTCTACTGGTACCACTTATTTTCAAACAGAGGTGTATACCTCAACCCAGATGACACTCGAATATTAGTTAGAAGGGGAGAGAAAAAGATAGGCAGGTTACGAAATCAACACAGTTCGATCCAAGCGGATAAAATGCAAAGCAGGAAGGCAAGAATCACAATAGATCGTAAAGTTCAGAGGCCAGGCCCACTCGGAGAGAGGCAAGGCACGATGTCCCAAAAAGTCTCTAGTGGAGATGCATTCAAGTCTGTATTGCAAATTGTTATCGGTGGATTGAACCAGTTCAGAACAACGAATGAGAAAAGCTTGGAGGCGACCCAACGGAACGGAGAGGATTAAGACACCTCACTTGAACCGATCGAAAGGGAAGCCAGGCGGACGCGGTACCTTGTGGTGGAGGGCAGCTCCGGCGGGGGCAGTTGTTCCTGGTGGTGGATGCACGTCGGGTCTTTGCCAAGAGTAGAGATGATCTCGTCGTTGAAGAAAAGGAAGTCCGGTGCACCACCAGGGAAGATACCAGCCGCGGAGTGCTCCGTCACAAGGCACCACCTTGTGGTCGCGGTTCAGGGGTAGTGGCTATCCGGTGGGCAGGGTTCTCTGCACGGGCAATTCGACCACTGCGTCCTGAGGCGAATAAAAAGCAAAGGGGACTGGTTGTTCCCACCAGTCAGGGGAAGAGACTCTCCGGCAGGGAGATCTCCTCTGTCGTCAGGAAGTGGTGAGTCGGTTCCGCAGGGCTCCACCGGAGGTGTCGTCGTGCAGGTCGGCTCAGTGTTACCCTCGTCGGATTCTTAGGTCCTGTGGCGATTTCTGAAGATCCAGTCCCAAAAGCCCTGCTTTTATGCAGAAAACCCCAATTCATTCAGCCTAGCTGTCAATCAACACATGCTAAGTGGTGAGCGGGAAGGCTCACCACCTGGGCCAATCACTCCAGAGTGCGACCGGAGTTGGCAAGGCAACTCGGTCCAGGGTGCCTAAACCCCCTCCCACACCCCTGTGGTAACCCAGACAGAATGGCACCACTTTGGAAGGTCTCTGTACAGAGCCTGCCAAAAGTGGAACAAAGGGCTCGACCTTTGGTTTAGGAGTCACAGAGACGAACACAGACGCCATTTTACAAACCGAGTTCTCGCAGAAAATACCACTCGATAAACCTATTTAAGATAAGTAGATCGGTGGTACGTCAGAGATTAATGAGGAAAAGTATCAATCTCCAACAATGGGACGAATCCCATAGAATTATGCTCGGGGTCGAACATAACAAGTAGTTTCCACTGCCACCAGCCAAAACTCGACGAGGGGGGAAGGGACAGTGCCCCCTCGAGTAACAGATCCAGGAGTAATCGAATTACCCCTACTAGTACATCCATAATAAGATGGTTTGTACTAGTTCTGTTAGTAAATCTAGGTCTAGTAAAGCCAATGGTGACTTTACATGCCCGGGGAGACAGTAGTCAGTCCCCGGGTATGGAGTCTATGGTGGGGGATCCGCTAGGACGCCACCATGTTACGGCACGTAGGGTGCAGTGTAACATACCTAGAAAAACATTTGAGACCCTATGGAGTAAAAGACCCCATAGCCCATCGAACACATTGACATTTCAAATGAATTACACACATACATGTCCAAGAGTGGGAGAAAAGAGTCCCACTCTTGGCAGGATGGAAAAAACAAACTCCAGAAATCCAGCAAAGCTGCTGGGGGACTCACTAGGTTAGGAAATTCAGCCTAAACAGAGAATTCTCCCAAACACTCGCTCCCCCCAGACTAAGGGACAGGAGGATTTAATCCACTCCTGGATGAATCTCATACCTCTAGTCGATGACATACATCCTAGAGAGACCATCAGCATTTTGGTGGTGACATCCTGACCTGTGCTCAATGGTGAAATCAAACCCTTGCAGGCAGATCGACCATCTCAGTAATTTTGGGTTTTCCCCTTTCATTTGCATTAACCATCTCAAGGGTTGGTGGTCAGTCTGAATGACGAAAGTAGAACCATACAAGTACGGCCTAAACTTCTTCAGAGCCCACACGATAGCAAAGCACTCTCTTTCGATTGTTGCCCACCTTGTTTCAGGATCCTTCAGCTTGCGGCTGATGAAACAAATGGGGTGCTCCCTACCTTTCCCATCCAGTTGACTGAGTACGGCACCTATTCCTACATTTGAAGCATCTGTTTGCACAATGAAGTGTTGGCGGTAATCAGGAGCTCTGAGTACTGGGGCTTGGCAAAGAGCCTGTTTCAGGTTTTCAAAAGCCTGATTGCACTCCTCGTTCCATTTAACCTTTTTAGGAAATTTGGGCGAGGAGATGACATTCAGTGGAGAAGCTATGGTCCCATAGTTCTCTATGAAATTCCTGTAATACCCAGTGAGGCCTAGGAAGGCTCTCACCTGGGTTTGAGTAGTCGGTGTTGTCCAATTTTGCACAGCTTCAATTTTACTGAGCAAAGGCCTTATCTCTCCACCGCCTACCTCATGCCCAAGATAGACTACCTTACTCTGTCCAATTTGGCATTTGCTTGCCTTTATGGTCAGATTGGCTCGTCCAAGAGCCTGCAAAACATCTCTCAGGTGGGTTACATGTTCTTCTCAGGAATTGCTGAACACTGCGATGTCATCCAAGTATGCCATGTAGAAGTCCTCCATCCCGTTTAGAACCTGGTTTACCATCCGTTGAAATGTAGCAGGTGCATTCTTCAGTCCGAAAGGCATTACCTTAAACTGGTATAAGCCAACGGGGGTACAAAATGCAGTTTTCTCCTTGGCATGGTCTGTCAGGGCTATTTGCCAATAGCCTGACGTCAAGTCAAATGTGCTGAGGAACTTGGCGGTGCCAAGTTTATCCACCAACTCATCTGTTCTTGGCAAAGGGTGGGCATCAGTCTTGGTGACTGCATTAAGAGCTCTATAGTCCACGCAGAATCTAAGCGCTTTAGATCCGGCCTTTGGTACTAACACAACTGGGCTAGACCATGGACTAGTAGAGGGCTCTATTACCCCGAGATCGAGCATCTTGCTGACCTCACCTTTGATGTGGGTTTGTACGTTTTCTGACATGCGGTATCCTCTGCTTTTGACTGGCAGACAGTCACCAATGAGTATGTCGTGCTGGCCCCAAGGGGTCAAGCCTGGTGAAAGCGAGAACAGGGAGGCAAACTGATTCAACATAGATTTGCACTCTTCTTGTTGCTCGGGTGTCAGATTGGAGGAGAGATTCACTCCTTCAATTTTTTCATCTAAAGGTAAGCCTCTGAGGAGATCCGGAAGAGCTTCACTCTCTTCTTCTTCCTCGGATGACGCTAGAAGCATTGCTCCTACATCAGGTCGCGAGAAATATGCTTTAAGTCGGTTGGTGTGAAAGACTGTCGGAGCCTCCTTGGGATTGCCCAAGTCCACCAGATAGTTAACCTCTCCAGGTTACCCACTACTCGGAAGGGTCCCATCCACTTATCTTGCAAGGCCCTCTGCCTTGTTGGGATCATAACAAGAACAAGCTGGTCTTGTGCGAACTCAACCATGTTAGCCTTTTGATCGTGCCAGTGCTTGACCAATGCTTGTCCAGCTTTCAAGTTATCGCTTGCTTCCGTCATCATGTGCGACATTCTCCTCCAGAGACCTATCACGTAGTCAGTCACTCTGACTGGCTTGGGGGAAGGAGCACTCTCCAACCCCTCCTTAATCAGGGCCAATGGACCTCTGACGGGATGACCATAGAGTAGTTCGAAGGGAGAGTAACCTACTCCCTCCTGAGGGACTTCTCTATAACCAAAGAGAAGGCATGGCAGTAGAAGGTCCCACTTACGCTTAAGGGGTTCCTCTAAAGCACCTATCATGCTCTTCATGGTTCGGTTGAACCGTTCTACCAACCCATTGGTTTGTGGGTGGTAAGCTGTTGAGAACTTGTAAGTAACTCCACAGGTTTTCCACATGGCTTTCATGAGGTGGGACATAAAGTTTGACCCCCTGTCAGAGATTACTTCCTTAGGACACCCGACCCTAGTAAAAATACCAAGGAGGGCCTTAGCCACAGCCAGAGCTGTAACAGTCCTCATAGGAATTGCCTCAGGATACCTAGTAGCATGGTCTACTACAACAAGTATAAACCTGTTGCCTGAGGAGGTTGGAGGATCAAGGGGACCAACAATGTCAATCCCTACTCTCTCAAATGGGACTCCCACAACTGGGAGAGGCACTAACGGTGCCACATTCTTGGAGCCAAGCTTACCAGAGATCTGGCAGGTGTGGCAGCTTCTGCAGTGTTTTTCTACTTCGGCCCCCATCTTTGGCCAATAGAAGTAGAGCGAGAGCCTTTCCTTCATCTTCTTGAAACTCAAGTGACCAGCCAAAGGAATCTCGTGTTCTAACTGCAAGAACTGTGGTCTGTTCTCTTGGGGTACTACAAGTCGTTTGTAGTCTCCAGGTGCAGACTCGGTCAGTTCACTGTAGAAGAGGCCATATTCCCAGTGCAGCCTGTATTTCCCAGGCTCTTGCCCTTCAGCCTGAGCTTCTGCCTGGTGGCGAAGACCTTCCAGAGTTGGACATTCTCTCTGTCCCTTACTGAAGTCTGCCCTGTTGGGTCCACCTTCTGCCAGTAAAGACTGCAGCTCAGGATGGTCTACAGGATCCAGATCTCCAATGAGTTCCTGGCCTTCCATTAGCTCTTCCTCAGAGTCTAATTCTACCACACAGGGTTGTACCTCCCTCTCAGCCTCGGCTGGAGGTGGAGTTATGGGTGTAACTTTGGACAACCGCGGGGAAGTCCGTGTTGGCTGCACTGGAATGCTGGCTGCTGGTTTCGGGATAGAAGTCTTAGGTTTCCCTTTCGCTTCTGATTTCTTGGAGACAGCTGCCGACAATTCCAGTGTAGCAGGAGTGATATCTTTCTTCATCATCTCCTGGAGAGTTCCGCGCATGGTCCTCTCTCTTGCAGGTCTGGTTAGCTCCTGTAACAGTTTACTAGGAGATCTGGGAGTATGCGATACAACTCCGAGAGTTTTCAAATCGTTACCCAACAGTACGCGTCCTGGTACCTCACTCTGTATGCTGACACGTATCTTCACAGTCATGTCATTACACTGGATGAGAACTGGTAATTGGGGAAGCATCTGCACAGGCACTCCAGCTAACTTGGTGAGGCGTTTGGGTGCCTTAGCAACATCCTCGGCCTGAAAAAATGATTTATCCACCACAGTTATGCTGGCCCCAGTGTCCCTAATGGCAGGAGTCTCCTGACCATTCACCTGGACACTGTCCTTATAATACTCTTTAGTATTATCGGGGATAGAATTATAGACATCTAAATTCTGTTGTTCCCACAACCCCAGAGATACTAAAGAAACGCTGGCTGAGACTCCAATGGGTTCGTCAGCTTGCAGTAGAACGTTTCCACTTGCCATTTGGACTTCCTCCTCTGGAGCGAAGGCTAAGGAGATAAGCTGGACCCCTGAAGGTTTACCCTTACATCTGGGATCTCCTTTCACGTGATCAGTCGAGCCACAAACAAAGCATTTACTGAATGCTTTCTGGAATGATGGCTTGTTCTGACCTCCTTCCGGTTTGGCACCAGAAGACACACTATTCTGCTGTGGTTTTCCCGGTGGCTTACCCTTCTGCTTTTGTTTGGGGCCCTCTTTGGAATGGAAGTTATTCGAATTCTCTTTTGAGTCTTTTTTAGGCTGTTTTCCCTCATCCTTTTTCTGAGTTGCCCAAGAATCCTTATGAGTAGCCCTGTTGGCAACCCGCAAGTCAGCAGCCTTAGCTAGCTCCCTGGAATCCAATTCCTTCGAATCACCCAAGTGCTGTCTGAGCTCAGGAGAACAGGCATCATAAATAGACTCCAACATTAAAATATTTCTCATACCCTCATAAGTGTTCACTTTGTAACCGTTAATCCATCCCTCCAAGTTTTTCAACCCTTCACTCACCCAGGTAGCCCAGGGGGTACCATCATGCTTTTTGAGGGTTCTAAACTTCTTAATATACTGGTAAGGGGTCTTCCCAAATCTAGCTATTAAAGCTAGTTTCACACTTTCGTAATCCGTTTTATCCGCCTCCCCCAACTCCATTACCACATCAGTCGCAACAGGAGGGAGCCTAGAGAACAACCAGGGGAGCAACGCATTCCCTGTGATGTCCTGGAGCCCATGATTGTATTCAAACAGTTTCAACCAATCCAACACATCCAATCTCGGTTCATACATACCCACTAATTCCTTCGGCATCTGGGGTCTTTTGGGACTGGAGCTCCTAGAGGAACCAGAGGAGAGAGAAGCATTTTCCATAGACAACTTTTTCATCTCTAACTCGTGATTAAGTTCTATTTCTCTGAGTCTTAACTCAGCTTGCTTCTGCTCAGCCTGGGCATTCATCCTTCTGAACTCGAGCTCTTGGTTTATTTCAGATTGAGCCAAGAACCGTTTATATTCTAGTTCGAGCTTCATTTTTTCAAGTTCAAAATAAGCAGGGTTACTTGTGGGACCTGGTATGGGCCCCGTAGGTACAGCTGGTAAGGCAGGTCGAGGAGCAGGGGAGACAGTTTCGTTAGCCTCTCCGTCCTCGTCAGCCTCTTCATCGCTATCATCAGAATCACGATTCAGGTCAACACCATTGCTGTTATCTACAGTTGCTGGAGAGATTGGTTCCTCTGAACCAGTACCCAGACTTTGGTTCGCCAGCAATCTCTCTATTAGTTCTAACTTCTTGCCTCTTACAGAAAGATTTGCTTGCCTACAGAGAGCTCGCAGACTGTCAGTATTTCCACTTGACAAAGACTCTTGACTGTAAGTTTCCATCGTAGACATGTTTTTTGAAAGTTGCTTTTTGTGCAAAGTTTTGTGGTTAGTTATCCTACAGTGTCGAAAAGCACTCTAAACTGTATACTCGGTACAAATCCCACCGCTGTACACCAGTGTTAGGCGGAAACCTGTGCAGTTCCCTCTGGGACCACTGCAAAAGATTTAGGACTACAGGCGTTGGCGGTGAACCCACTTGGTAGCAGTCTGCACCACACAGATTCACGTGGTAGCTGTGGCTGAGCAGTCACACTTCTCTCAAGAAAAGTTGAGCAGTATGTGGAGTATACACAATAAGGCAATTCTTCACAGCAAGACAAGCAAACACGCAACGAAGCTTAGTGTAAAGATATTAAGGTATTTATTTATAACAAAACGTCTATGAAAAACACTAAGGCAAATCACGGCAAACAAATCAAACACAATTACTCTACAAAGTAGACGATCAATCCCCCTAACAATATCGACAACTCTAGGTTCTACTGGTACCACTTATTTTCAGACAGAGGTGTATACCTCAACCCAGATGACACTCGAATATTAGTTAGAACGGGAGAGAAAAAGATAGGCAGGTTACGAAATCAACACAGTTCGATCCAAGCGGATAAAATGCAAAGCAGGAAGGCAAGAATCACAATAGATCGTAAAGTTCAGAGGCCAGGCCCACTCGGAGAGAGGCAAGGCACGATGTCCCAAAAAGTCTCTAGTTGAGATGCATTCAAGTCTGTATTGCAAATTGTTATCGGTGGATTGAACCAGTTCAGAACAACGAATGAGAAAAGCTTCGAGGCGACCCAACGGAAGGGAGAGGATTAAGACACCTCACTCGAACCGATCGAAAGGGAAGCCAGGCGGATGCAGTACCTTGTTGTGGAGGGCAGCTCCGGCGGGGGCAGTTGTTCCTGGTGATGGATGCACGTCGGGTCTTTGCCAAGAGTAGAGATGATCTCGTCGTCGAAGAAAAGGAAGTCCGGTGCACCACCAGGGAAGAGACCAGCCGCGGAGTGCTCCGTTACAAGGCACCACCTTTTGGTCGCGGTTCAGGGGTAGTGGCTATCCGGTTGCCAGGGTGCTCTGCACGGGCAATTCGACCACTGCGTCCTGAGGCGAATAAAAAGCAAAGGGGACTGGTTGTTCCCACCAGTCAGGGGAAGAGACTCTCCGGCAGGGAGATCTCCTCTGTCGTCGGGAAGTGGTGAGTCGGTTCCGCAGGGCTCCACCGGAGGTGTCGTCGTGCAGGCCGGCTCAGCGTTACCCTCGTCGGATTCTTAGGTCCTGTGGCGACTTCTGAAGATCCAGTCCCAAAAGCCCTGCTTTTATGCAGAAAACCCCCATTCATTCAGCCTAGCTGTCAATCAACACATGCTAAGTGGTGAGCGGGAAGGCTCACCACCTGGGCCAATCACTCCAGAGTGCGACCGGAGTTGGCAAGGCAACTCGGTCCAGGGTGCCTAAACCCCCTCCCACACCCCTGTGGTAACCCAGACAGAATGGCACCACTTTGGAGGGTCTCTGTACAGAGCCTGCCAAAAGTGGAACAAAGGGCTCGACCTTTGGTTTAGGAGTCACAGAGACGAACACAGACGCCATTTTACAAACCGAGTTCTGGCAGAAAATACCACTCGATAAACCTATTTAAGATAAGTAGATCGGAGGTACGTCAGAGATTAATGAGGAAAAGTATCAATCTCCAACAATGGGATGAATCCCATAGAGTTATGCTCGGGGTCGAACATAACAAGTAGTTTCCACTGCCACCAGCCAAAACTCGACGAGGGGGGACGGGACAGTGCCCCCTCGAGTAACAGATCCAGGAGTAATCGAATTACCCCTACTAGTACGTCCACAATAAGATGGTTTGTACTAGTTCTGTTAGTACATTTAGGTCTAGTAAAGCCAATGGTGACTTTACATGCCCGGGGAGACAGTAGTCAGTCCCCGGGTATGGAGTCTATGGTGGGGGATCCGCTAGGACGCCCCCGTGTTACGGCACGTAGGGTGCGGTGTAACACAGATAGAAAAACATATGAGAACCTATGGAGTAAAAGACCCCATAGCCCATCGAACACATTGACATTTCAAAGGAATTACACACATACATGTCCAAGAGTGGGAGAAAAGAGTCTCACTCTTGGCAGGATGGAAAAAACAAACTCCAGAAATCCAGCAAAGCTGCTGGGGGACTCACTAGGTTGGGAAATTCAGCCTAAACAGATAATTCTCCCTAACACATGTAACAAAAAGGTCAGCTAAATGGGGGGAGTGGCGATATCCAGGAAGAAAGTGACAACTTGTTACCTAAACTAGTCTGTTTTCAGTTTTTTCTTGAAGTTTTTAATCAGACTGATGTGTCTCAGTTCTTCCATAAGAGAGTTCCAAACTTGGGTTCAGGTCAATGCGTGAAGTGATGCTCCATCGGTTCGTGTCAAGCTGCAATGTGAAGTCCTGGTGATTTGATGCACTGTCTGATGCAGAAATTCAGAGTCGTCTGTGCAGTGAGCTGGTGCTCTAGCTGGGCAGGTGACGAGACTCTGATGGAGCATTGCATCGCGGAGCTCATTCAATGATATGAGAATGGATGTTCGAAGTTGAATGATTGCCAATGGCTGCACTGGTGGACTTTAATAGGGGGGTGACTTCAACTTGAGCATTTTGGTTTGCGTTGGATTAGAGGCATTGCAGAGAGCTCAGAGGTTGCCTTTGGTGGTTTGACAGCAAAAACAGAGATTGTGCTTGTTTAGGCATTACAGACGTTTTAGGCAACTATTCTTATGTAATATCTTGGAACGTTTCAAATTCTTTTACTTACTCCAAGAGACTTAGTTGCTTTTTTCAATTTTTCTGGAGGGTTTTGGCTGCTTCTTCTCCCAGGCAATGAAATGTCAGAGTTGAAGAAATAATGGGAGTTTATCTATCTAAATTAAAAATGAGCTTTTCGACATTAATACTTTGTTCTTTTCAACTGGTGGTCTCTAACTAGCCAGCAGTGGTTGTATGTTGTTTAAAACATTGCATAATGCTTACCATGGTCACAATTTGCACCCATACATTATAGGTCTTGTTGACATGCTTGCCAGGACTTCTGACAGTTGTTTAAATGATAATAACAACCACTCTGCTCTTTAATAGGAGGGTGACTTGAACTTGCGGTTGGGTGATTGCTCAGGGTGGATAAACCAATTAACAATGAAGACCATCCCTTCAATATACCATAACCAGTGTTGGAAGATCCCAGCAAGCAAGTCAGATAAAGGAACACTACCCTATATAGCTGAGTTGGGTTCACGGTCCATCAATGGTAGGTTACCATCAGACCATAGAGCCCACTTGACTTTTGAGGAAAATTTGATGTGTTTCTACAATCGGTTACTTTCTGACCAGTCTCTGTTATAGGGATTTTCTGCTCACTTTTTATTGCAGATCATTGACCTTAAAGAGACCATAACATGCTGATTTTTCTCTTTCAGTCTTCTTTGGGTGAGGTAATGAGAATTCAGAACACTTTTAATCACTCATTATGTACTTCTTTATTGCTGATAAAATTGGATTGACAAGACAAAGAAAAAAGCCCTTCTTCTCCACTACCAGACATTGATGCTTGTTTCTTCACTGCCAGCCCTGGAATCCACATACCTGAGATTAATGACAAATTTATGTAGACAGCGATAATATTTCTTAAAATTAAGTGTTGCATTTATAATCAGCAAATTCATCCCCCTAGTCTCCATACAAAAGATAGTGCGGCCCTGAATAGTCTTCTTTTAAACGAATCCAAAGCATCTAACTAGGAATAGATTAGCTGATGCAACGGCCAGGCATAATTATAAAAGAACTATTGCTGATGCCAAAAATATTTGGCAGTGTGCAGTTTGGTTAAAGTTTGAACATGAGGCTTACAGCAAACATATTATCTGTTTTTGGTAAATCGTCCCAAGTGGGCTTGGGACGTAGCAAACACACGATAACAATAATATTTCACCATTGGCTTGGGTGAAACATTTCACCCATCTATATACTTCAGTTTTGGTGGCCTGCTATAGTGCAGAAATATGGGGGTTTGCATCAGTTGCTTCAATTAAATCTAAGGAAAATAATTTCATGCAATGTCCATTTGGGGTATCCGAATGTGCACCAACTTAGTTTTTGTTAAATTGGTGCACCTGGTTTCAGAAACGTGATAGATCTGAGAAAATTGAACCACTGATACACACTGATACATACAAGACCTGTTAGCTTCAGAGTGTAGTCGCTGTAGCTCTTGGTTGCTGTGTTTGGGGAAAAAGGTTAGCTTGGCTGGGTCTCATTGAGATATTTTTTGATCTGCCTTTGGCACCTCAGTAGAATTTAAGACCCTGTGTTCCAAATTCATTGGCCTCAAGACCAAACAAAGACATACATCAGAATATTGTAAGAGCCGAGTAAACAATGACTTTAAGTACAATGTTCCCTACGACATGGATAATTACTGGATCTGTAAGTGGAGTGTGTTGTTTAACTTAAGGGCACATTGACTACTGCTGGCTTCTGCAGTATTACTTTGGAACTGCAATAGACACATTTTTATTGATCTGTCCTATTTCTTATGCTGTAAGAAAAACATATCTCATCCCAAAACATAACGGTAGCAAATCAAGGTCACCTTTTGGTGCAAAAAAGTATTTATTTTCATTTACTGACATGTGTGGGAAACCAGAAGGTATTCTCTTACTTACTCCCACAGGATCTTCCACTCAGGTGGCCAAGGGAGGGCTATCACTTTCGGATCCCAACCCTGGGGGCTGAAAGCGAGGGAGGATCACCTGAGTGGAGGGTCTCTGTGTATTGGGAAGAGAATGCAGGAGGCGAGCACTAGCATGTTCCTTTAATGAGGTCAGGTAAAGTCAGGCACGTGACACTAACTATACACACCTAAATTATATTGAATACCGACCAAGGTATAAAAGGTGGAGTTCTGCCAGAGGAAGTGAGTGAGCTGTGGGTGCTGAATGGACCGTGGGAGCTGAACTACAGGAGGCTGCAGCTGGAGGACCCAGAAGGATCTGGAGAAGACTAGAATGCTGAGATGCTGACCTGGTGTGTCAGAGGGGTTGCAGCGTGGTGAGGGAGCAGTGTCTCCAGGGAGCCGATTGGGGCATGCTGCATCATGTTGCTCATGTCCAGGCAATTGCATCTCTCCTGGGAAGTGTCCAGATCACAGGGGTGTCTGAGAGGTAGGCGGTGAGTTTCTATGGGATGAGAAAAGCCGGTATGCGTATGTGAGGCTGGATCAAGAGCGTTAACTAAAGAAAAGAGTGTGCTAGCGGCATGACGGCAAGAGACGGAAACAGAAGTGCATGAGTTATGAAGAAATGCAGAAACAAAAGTGTGCGAGTGAACGGTAAGCAAGAAAGCAAGTTTAAGCTTTCAAGCAGCATGGAAGAAAAAGGAGAAAAAGGAAAATGTGCGAGTGGCACGAGTGAAATGAGAAATTGACAGTGTGCAAATGGCACGGAAATAAAGTAAGAGGCAGGAAAAGAAGAGTGCAAGTGGCAGAACTTGCCAAAGACATGGGAAAAACGACAAGTCCCATGCATTAGAGGCACCACAGCAGTTAGTTAAAGCAAGATAAAGAAGTAGAGGGGGCTGTGTATCAGAGTGGTTGCGCATGGGGAGGAGTAAAGCCCTGCGTTCTCGAACATCTCTGATATTGCCCCGATGTTCAAAGGAGGAGAAGAACGGTGCCACTTGAGAGAAGTTGGAAAAGGGGGACCTACATTGAGGGTGAAGTGGGAGCAGAATCCCCAAAGTTATAGGAAGGCTATTCTGAACCAAAGAAAAGGAAGTGTACTTTGAGGGGTGCATCATGGCAAGTTGAACGTTTGCGTTTTACAAATGTTTGTGCTTTGTGAACTTTGGTATAAACCTTTTGAGACGAGAGGGGCCTACGCTTGGGGAAGGCAACCCTGAGAGGCATAAAGGAAACTGTGATTTTAAATGTTGTAAAAGGAAAGGCCTAGGCTTGGGGAAGGGAACCCTGAGAGGCATGAACGGAGTTTTTAATATTTTTGAACCAGAGAGACCCAAGCTTCGGGAAGGGAATCCTGAGAGGTCTAAAATGAGTTGTGAATATTTTTGTGTACCAGATGGGCTTAAGCTTGAGGAAGGGAGCCCTGAGAGGTCCATAGGAATTGTGAACTTTTGTGAACTGTTTTGTTTTGCTGCAAGAGTCTTGCCTGGAGGATACAAAAGGCATTGTTTGGAGTTGACCTGTTATGAAATTTCAGAACTAAACCTGACAATAAGGCCACCTGATCTAGCCTTATTTTATACTTCTTTTTGAACCACCAATTTTCTTTTAAGAAGACACAGAACAACATGTGTTTCATGAGTGAGGTCAAGCATAGGTTTGACACAGAAGACATTGTTTTGGGACTTAAATACCTCAACTCTTCTTAGAAAAATCAGTTGAGGGATCAACACCATTAGATTTAGAGCAAGTTAGACGTCCACCAATAGTACTACTTTTGATAATAAAGGTTTTCAAACTGTTATCCTTTGTGTCTGTGTCTCTCTTGATGTCATGCTTGCCTCACACAGGCATTGTGGTTATGTGCTGTATTTGCATTTTGAAAAAGCATTATTATTAATGAGTATTGTTAGTTCTAGTTAAATATATCTATTTAATTTAAATAAATTAGCTATATACTTTAGTATTGTGTTTTATCTCTCTTTTATAATGGACTTTTAGTCATGGAAATCAAGATTTTGACTGACTGACTAGTGAGCAGTAACCTCCTCAATCACATGCAGTAGCAAAATAATGGCTTTTCACATTGGTAGTTGAAAGGCTAAACACAAAAAGCTAATTTGTATTGGAGACACAATGTTAATAGGATGTAAAGGCCTTGTGTATATTTTGAAACATATGTCCAAAAAGAAAGCCAGCAGGCAGATGACGTGTGTACTGTAAGGTCCCCTGTATACGCACATTCTCCTTTAAGATTTAAAATGGATGAAGCGGAAAATGCAACAGATAATCTGAAACCAGGCAAGATGGCTGGTCTGGATACAATTCCAGTGGACCTATTCAAGTCAAAATTAGATATCTGGGCCCCATGTTCATTTTGATTTTTAACACTGCATTAGAGATAGGATTTGCCCACACATTTGGACTATAGCCAGAATAGTTTCCATGTAGAAAAAAGTGGAAAGGAAAGAGTCATTTTACTGTAGGCCAATATCTCTTTTGGATGGCGTAGAACAAATCTGTGCAGGAGTGCTACTTTCATAATCGTTAAGCTGTTCTGATGGAGACAACATTATAAATCATTTACAGGCTGGCCTGTGCACAGTGGACCAATGTCTAGATTATAACTTCCTAGTACAGATGTACATAGAAGTCATAGTTTACAGAGGATCGCATGTCATGCCTGTGACTATGCAGATAGCACAGCGAGTTCAGGAGGCCTCTGCCTACCAGAAACATTTTCAGCACTGAAATGATGACCTTCATAGAGAACCAAGTCTAAAACTCCCAGACTACTGACAGGGAATTCATTTCCGGTCAGGCACCTTTAAATCTGGAATTGGAGTTGACTCAGTAAAGCTGAGCATGGCCGTTACTGATCAGCCCATTGCCTACCTTCACAGAAGTCTGTTGGGGAAAGAGACAAAAAACACAGTTGCAAAGAATCTAGAGCTTGCGCATTGGGTTGGATCCCTAAAGAGATTCCAAGCGAACATAAGTCTGGATTTCAACATTCTAATACAGGTGGCATTGGTATATATTCCTGCCTTGGGGTTGAGCCTGACACCTTGAAGGGTGGTTCTCAAACTTTCTGGCTGGGGGGAAAGTGAGGAATTGCCATATGGAAAGGGTGAGAGGCCCTTGATGTTAAGATGCTTATTTAACAATAAAATAATGCCGGTAACTCCACCTCAGAAAGGGTGGCATGTTATGTTATTGACACTTATAGTGCGCCTGTTCACCCAAGGACATATTGACACAAAGTATTCCAAGGTAATGACTGAACCAAAAGATTAAAACAAGAGGGATTTCATTGGCCACCTAAACTGAAGATGATTCTCAATGCCTCTGAGGTCAGAGGGGAGGCCATTCCACAGTTTCCCTGCAGCAAAATAAAAGGCACGTCCTTTGACTCAGCATCGCCAAACTTTAGGGATTGCCACCAAAATTAGCACTACCTGAAACGCTCGCCCAGAGATATAAGGGCAACATGTATCCTGCTGATAGTCAACCCCTTGGCCATAGAAAACCCAATGAGCCAGGCACCTGCACCGCCAGATTTTGAAGTAGCTGCAGGCGATGATGGATGGTGACTGCTGTATGAGCAAGGTAGAGGGTGTAGCAATAGTCAATGCGGCTCGTGATCAAAGATAATACTACCAACGGCCGCAAATGACTGGGGAGGAAGTGGAGTACTTTATTAAGTACTCTGAGGAGAAAGTGTCCTTTTGAGCACACCACACTCACCTGGGGAGTCATTGATAGAGAGGATGACAAAAGAATCCAGAAAATCCAAACGACCGTCACAGAAAGAGGAAGATCGCCCAGATTGGAGGGTCAGAATGAAGTCCACATAGCAGAACCAGAGGGGAACCCAACAACACAACTTCTGTCTTGTCCCCTTTCAGTTTAAGCGAGTTCACATTCATCCACCCCCACCACTCCCACAGCTGACAGACACTCACACAGCCAAGAGGACACCCCAGCCTGGTCCAGATATAATTGAACCAGAATCTGGGTGTCATTGACATAGGAGTAACATTGGAAGTCATGGGAGCGAATGGGGAGAGCCAGCAGCTGAACATAGATATTAAAGAGCATAGGGACAGGCAGAACCCTGAGGAACACTACAGTAAAGTGCACAGAGAGAGGAGCGAAAAGAAGAAAGGGATAGCCACTGTTTTCTGTCCGTTAGAAATGAGGTAAAACAGGCCAGGACGTGCTCAGCGAGGCCAGCTCACGCTAACCGTAACAATAGGATGGACTGGTTGACAGTGTTGAATGCTGCAGGCAGATATAAAAGTATCAAGGCCCCCACCTCACCTCGGTCAACCAGCATGGTCAGATGATCAACCACAGACACTAGGACACTCTACGTACTATGTCCAGGTCGAAACCCAGATTGAAAAGAGTCAAGGAATGTAGATGTTTCCAAAAAAGCAGACAGAAAAGGAGCAACCAGAGGCTCAAGTAATTTCACAAGGAAAGAGAGAAGATAAATAGGATGAAATTTAGCCAACATCAAAGCATTCAGTGACAGTTTTTTCAGGAAATCAGCCCCCCCCCCTTTCATTCTACTCCATTACATCGTTGGATATACCTGGGAGGTGCCAGCAGAGATTTAGGGAGGTGGGTGACATACCACTCAGTGTATGTCTGTTGGTGCAGATGTGTATGGCATTTGCCATCAGGTGTCTAACTGAAGGGAACACTCCAACACTAATGGGAACTGGAGAATTAAAGCAAGTATAAAAGAAATGTTCCCATTAGGAATTGTTCAAATGACTAAATCATACATTAATTTGCATATTATGATGCTACGTGGAAATGAATCACTTGATTTTAGTGTTCAAATACTTGGCTTTAAGGCTGGCCTATGTTAATAAGCAATACATGATTTTGATACACTGTAAAGTGGTAAGAAAATAATTAAATAAATGGTTTATTTCATGAATTTCAAATAAGCACATGAAAAATAAGAGAACAAAGAAGAATACATATGGCAATTCCTAACCTGAACAAATCACTTAGGGGGTAATCTGCCTAGAGATATACTCACATTCGGCATAGTATAGATCAAATGCCCACAAGAACAATAGATAAATGAACCTATACAGAAATAGAATCATACATAAAGAAGCAGGGATGGTAGAAAAAATTATCTAGGGTCTACACCAAGAACACAGAAATCATAATGGTGTTGAACGCCAGAAACATGAGAATCACATGGATTTCAGACGTGCATGATTATCCACAGGTGGTTGGATTTATTAATAACATTGAGTCCCTGATGGCTTTCCTTTCGCGGACATGTTTTAAAGTAAATATGAGAACCCTGAACTCATGATTTAGTACATGAGGTCTGTTTCAAGATCGTAGAACCTAAGAGTTATTAGTTGTTGAAATACAGCACTTAGCTAGAGAGGCTTTAGAATGTATTAAGCCCTCCCTACTAGGTAGGAACAGTAGAGTCCTCTTCACTGAGGTATCTAATTATTCCTCTTTTTACTCATTTCTTTTTTTGATGACTGTATTTGTTCTATTTATTATTGTTCGTACTGTTGTTATTTCATTATTATGTTTGTCCAAAAATGTGTAAATATGTGTACGAAACTAGCAATCATAATATAAAATAAATAATTTGCTATAATGCAAGGCTGAAAACTACAGCCTACAGTTGATGTGTGATTCCTCCTGTTAATTGAAATGATGTGAACTAGGCTCATTGATTTATACTCCTAGGTCCACTGTCTTGTGCCAGGAGCGCTGATTAGTAATGTACACCTAGAAACGTTGAGGAATGTGTCTTCATCAAACAAATAATGTATCCTGTCAGGACATCGTTTTGTTGCTCAAAGTAAAAATGACCGCTTTTCAGCTGCATGCTTCAGTGTATGAGGACTCACAGAAATCATCCCAAGGAAGAGATACTGTGAAAATATTCAAGGAAGCTTTGCTGCAGCCCTTGCAACATCAATTAGTACTAATATAGGTAGCAGGAAGTACAGCAACAAATCGATATTTTTTCAAGTGAACTGAGCATGTCAAACCTTTGAATGATAACAGCATCAATGAGCAGCACATCCCCCACACTGCTTAAAAAATAGGACAGGCACATTATTCTCGCTAAACAGAAGCTGATAACCCACTCACAGTCATTTGACTGCCATGTCCGAGATAGAACATGAATCCTCAGAAGAGATTTGCACAAAGCAGTACCTGCGCAGGTGGTTCCATTGACAAACGCAACCTGTTGTAAAGTACTTAAAACACAATATTTCAATTGGCTACAGGCCCATAGAAGTAAGCAAAATCAACTCAGTGGAGGCATTTATTTAGAACAGTCTAAAATAACGACATTTGAGATTACAGTGAGTCTTTGGTGAATCACATCAATCACACCCTGGGTAATAACACTGGACAGGAAGAAGTGAAAAGACTGAAGAGCTCCTGGTAATGCTTCCATGAAACGCAAGCCAGACAGATGGAATGAGATCATCCACTGGTTATTTCAATCCATCAGTGTCACTGGTCAACTACCTGACACCTGAAGCAAAGGTATCATGGTACCCACGTAAAAACGTGCACCCCATAATGACCTGATCAGCTACCACATCCTGGCAATGCCAGATGCCCTAGCAACAATCTTTGGCAGGATTTTTCTGGCTGAGTTATTGGAATGGACAGAGCAAAAACAAGTATTATAACTAATCGGGATTTCGTAAGCATTGCTCTAATATGAATAATTGGATGCCCATCAACACTATCGCGGAGAGCGTGTAGAGCATCCGCAACCCCCCAGTATACGAGACCTTTGTGGATTTTAGGGCAACATTCGACACAGGGAATCGGGCGATGCTTTAGTAGCCCACAGGGGATGCTTAAGGCAACTGGATAAACTTGGTCCGATGATGGCGCTGTCCAAAGCCAATCAAACTTGCAAGTTCTGCAGGACTGATGAAATTGAAACTGCTAAACACGTATTCTGTGCACTACACAACTCAGAAACAGATCCTATCTGACAGATGGGAAAACAGACTTCTGGTGCAGGGATTGTCTGTGGCAGTGCTTTTTGATGGGGATGATATCCCTCTTATTTGTCACCTGCCTGACTACTTCAGATATATAAAAAGGATAATTAGTGACACTGGAACGCGAGGACTGTCTGTGATTAGTAATTACGTATATACAGGCACACATTAGTGGAGCAGTTATAAGTGAAAGCCGAGAATACTGCACTACTTTAACGACTTTGCATGTATCTAGAGATCGTCATATTGGTTTAAGGACATTATGGTAATGCCTTGTTTTTATAAACAGGCAGCATTTTAGCAGCATTATAATACATTAAAAAAAACAGTTAAGAAAAGGCAGGATAGCAGGGTTGGAACAGCCTACTATGGGAGGAGAATCTGCAGGGCACCCTCGTCAGTGAAACTGACATCTTAAATACAAAAGGGTCTTCATGAGCAGACAGTAGATGTTCAGTTGCACAGGTGCAGGGCCGTTATCTACTGACAAAATACCCGTGTGAAGGGATGATTACCTGTTACAGTATTCATACTTCAAGCAACCTGTTAGGCCAGCAGCACTTGTGGACGATGGTGTAACATCAGTGAGTGCCCTCCACATGAGTGAATTCTAAGAGAGTTTTCAGCACAGCCAGGGCTATTGTCCCTATCCAAAGGAGAAATCTCGCAATATATAACTTATAATAATTGACATTTATTAACAACCCATAGCAAATACACAGGCTCAGGACATGACGACAATGATTTGTCACCCAGTACATGCATATATCAGACACTAAAAAGGGACCATGGTTGTTGTGTGTGGTTGGACACAGGATAGCCGCAGTAGTGACTGAGTAACCCAGAGTGTCTAGTTTCTGTGCTACACATTCCATTGCAATTGACTATACTGTAAGTAATGACTCACAATGAAGCCTGGTCACACACTTGACAATCACATTCATGTTTCGCATTGCTCTGCCACCAGTGGATGTTCTAGTATATTTGAACAAGGCACAGCCTCTCACTAGGGAACTTGGGATGTTCTCAATGGGCAAAGATGTCCATTAAGGTTCTCTGATTTGTTGCATAGGTTGCAGCCACCCCTCAAGGTTCCAGGGTATTTTTAGCTGCCCTCTAGGTGTCTCACATTGTTCTAAGAGCATAGAATCTCACTTTGGTTTGCGTGTATTTTCAGAACTCTCAGTCACCCCTTACATTTCTCCCGTACCCACTAAAGATCTCAATCTCACACAGAGCATTTCACAAAAACTCTGGTGCTCTCCGGCAGACAGCTGACACACTTGCAGGTGGAAGTGGGCGCAACCCTATGAGGTATGTCCCTTCCCATGACAGTTTTAATATTTTACCGCTTAAGCAATATCTTTCGAATCTGAAGGCTGGTGGGGATCCAAATGTGGCCTAACATTTCCCGTCACGACTTTGTAGTCCAGCTCCTCGGCACTCACTGACAGCCACACATAAGGATAGTATGTATGGACCCACATGCAGCAGGATCTCATGTTCAAAAGTGCATGCTGTCAGTGATGCCACACCACCCCTAACTGCGTGAGTGGGTGGTGATGGAAAAAGGGGCCAATAGTTGCCACTGCCGATTGGGCAGGCTGGTTTGGTGCAGGGATTTGGGTACAGCATGCCCAATGTCATGTCCATGCTGTTCCCATCTCTGTGGTGTGCTAGATTCCTTCTTCTTCTCTTCACCATGGCTGGAGGTAGTGTTTGTGGCTGCATGATCACTGGCGGCTCAGGGAATGTGCACCTGGTACAACCCAAGTCCACCACCACATGTGGTTCCTCATTGTAAAGGTCCCTATGCTGCAGGCCCCCTGACCACTTAACATGTGTCTCTACTTGATCTGCTTCCAAAAGCCCTCAACCATGTAGAAGACCTCTGGCCACACACATGGCCTGTACTATGTATGAGGGAGAGATAGACACACTGTTTGCTGATTCTCCTACTGGCTTTTCCCCTTTACTATCAGCACATACTCTACCCATCCCACAACCCCATCTCCTCCTCCCTCTCAGGTGGGTACATCTCTTGCTACAGCACCTCTGGAAGCTGGTCTACCCCAGGAATCCCTGCCTGACAGTTGTGTCTTTCATTTACACTTGCACTCTTGCCCTATTGATTGGGAACATCTTCCTCCTCTATTCCCTACACCAATCTTGACCCAATGCTTACATCTCCCCCTGGGTTCTTGCTGCAGGCATTCCCTCCCTCATGCATGCTACTCCACTGCCTCAGTGGGGCCCTCCACACAAGTTCCACTACCCCCTACCTATGTACATGTTTCTGCCAGGGCCTCCCCTAATGGCCCCACCACATCCCCCACCCACTCCGAGGAGTGGTAATGCTCTATGGCTCCGTCGTGCAAACTGACACCAACAAATAGGATGGGGTCCCCATTAATCAATCATGTGAGAATCCAATTCCCTCTGAGAGGAGAAATGCAGCTCCTCCCTCTCCTTTCCTCCAGCGCCCTTCTTCTTCCCCTCTCCGAGTGACAATAGGTGTGCCACTGAAATCACCACAAAGGCTGAGAACAATGTCAACTAAGTCTCCTAGAGAACCCCCGTCACAACCCTAAGTGGAAAAACAAGGGGGCAAAAAGGGCATGAACAAAAATGCCAACAGCTGCAACCTATAATAAAACCTACAATTGCAACATACAATCTACAACAAATATAATACAATGCAAAAATCAATTCACAAGAAACACACAGAGGGCACAGGGATTTGTGTGTGTTTTGGGAAAAATAAATAGAAGTGGAAAAAATGTTATGTGGACACAAATGTGCAGATGCACAAGAGGAAAAGACATGCTTTTTGTTATTTTTTTTCTATAAAGGGAAAATAAACCAAATCGCTAATATACATTGAAGACATTCTTAGACAAAGGTGAAAAGGACATATTTTTATTTTGTATTTATGTTATTGTATTGTTTAAAGCACAGACTTAGCTCAAGAGCAGTGGGGCGCTATTCAGGGTGTGGGTAGCCAGCGTTTGGGCTGGCATCTTTAAATAGTAATGCAATACTGTGAGTTGTGGTCTGTAGATTCTATGTGATTAGTCCTTTGTCAGGCATGTGGAAAAAGCCACATTTTGAGAGATTTGCAAAATTGGAGAATTGTGGGGGCCCTTCCAACCAGATACTGGGATTGAGCTCCAGAGTGTTGGTGCATGAAAAGGGAAGGATTGTTTGTGGGTCCTCTCTTTGAGGATGTGTTGTGATTCAAGCTGGATGGTTGATTTGCTGGATGAGGAGCATGTGCTACCACATATGTGGAGCTTAGCATGCAAGTGCGCTAGTATGCTACTTGTGTTTCCCTTTGACAGGTTAGCCAGCTCAGGAGCACTCCCTCAGCTGGAAAAAGCTGCAGAGGGAGTGCCCAGTGTTTCACTGGGCTGGCTCCTTTGGACCTTCAACATTTTAAAACCAAATTTTCCCCCAACCATTATGGATGAGCCGCCAGGCTCGGACTGGCCTATAGGGCAATAGGGCAATGTCCATACCAAAATTCGAAATGCTAGTGTGGGCCAGTCAAAATGGCCCACTTTTTTGGCCACTGTGGGCCACTTTTTGTGAGTTGCTTCACTATGCTGCTAGTATGTTTGAAAAACACTTTTGTGGGTTGCGCTTCTGGTAGGAACAGTATAAATCACACAATGATAATTCTTCCATGTATTGTGTTTATTCTCTGCATTCATTTTCATGCAACTCATATATTCACATGTTCACTTTTATTTCTCTCTGTTCACATTTGTTTCTCTCAACGCAATAAGCCCAGAGAGTATCACACTTTTGGATCTACAAATTTACACGGATGGAGAAAAAATATTGACTGACCTGTACATAAAACCTACTGCAGTAAACAAGGTTTTACATGCAGAAAGTAATCATGCAAGGCATATAATTAAGAACATACCCTATGGTGAAATATTGAGAATAAAACGGAATTGTAGCTCAAAAGATAAATATGAAGAACATGTATCAAATCTCAAAGATACGTTTATAAAGAGAGGCTACAAAACAGAAGAAGTGGAAAGAGCAATAAGAAAAGCTGAAAAATACCAAGATCAGATTTGTTAAAAGATCGACCAAAAAAGAAAAAAACACAGACAAAGGTAGATTTCATCACAACTTATAATAGTGAAACATATGTTTTAAATAAGCTTCTGAAAAAACATTGGAACATCGTACAAAGTGACAAAACAATCAAACAAAATATAGAAGTCAAACAGAGGATAATCTACCAAAGAGCTCCAACTTTGAAACAAAAAATCAGCCCTAGTCATCTTAAAGAAGATAGAACTGAGACTCTCAGTCAATTTCTAAAAGTGCCGGCACCAACAGGAACCTACAGTTGTGGAAATTGTGCAATTTGCAATCAAATAGAGAAGGGAACGAAAGAAATAAAGCTACCAAATGGAAGAATCCAAAAGATCAAACAGTACATCAACTGTAACACAAAATATGTAATCTATACAATCACTTGTATCTGTAGGAAAATATATGTTGGGAGTACCATCAGATCATTGTCAATTAGACTTCAAGAACACTTAAGAGCCATTAAGAATAATGATACAAGATATCCAATGTCAATAAATTTCAATCAAGAACATTACCCAATTGAAACCAAAAAAATCAAATTTCTGGGCCTAGAAAGAGTTCACACACCGGAGAGAGGAGGAAACAGAGAACTCCAGTTAAGAAGAAGAGAAGCTAAATGGATATGTACTCTGGACACGTGCCACCCTGGCCTGAACTCAGTACATGAGATGGCCTACTGGCTATAAAAGTCAAAACTCTACTCAAATGTCATTCAATATCCACACTGAATACTTATATTGTTTGCAAATAGAGTGACACATTCACATATCAAATGAACGTTGTAAAAATTATATACAGTGAAATGTTATTGTTGTTCCAAACCATTCCTACTATTATTATTTTTGACTACATATCTCTATGCACCTAATTGTTACCATTATTTTTTATATTTTTCGTATCCATACTCTTATTTTATCCACTATTCTTAATGTTATGCTGTCCTTTATATTGTTTTCACCATATCACAATCCTTCACTTTAAATAACCACTCCTCATGTAAGTATTCAATTAAGCAGACTACCACAGGTTTATTTTCATTAATCATTATTATCTTCATTTAAAGACAACATTGTTGCATATTATTCAAGTGGTAGTGTCCGTAATCAGTCTCGGCAACAAATTTGTAATTCAAAATGTCCGCCTGATGTTATTGTGTGACGCGTGACGTCATCACGCTACATAACGCGGTGACGTCATGCGTCACGTTGTTGCGGGCTATAAAAAGCAAAGGAATCCAGACATATCACTAGCGCGGATCCTGGCGTCCTTAAGGCAATCGAACCAAGGAGGAATACAGAAACCTAAAGGAATCTGAATTTGAGAAAAGCTAGGAAATGTCTTTCTTGGTACTGCTTTTCACTCTGATACTAAAGGAAGTAAAAATAGGAGTTGCTAGAAGCTCTGGTACTTTTGTTGAGAAAAAAAGTGGTAGCTTCTGAAACAGAGAGTCACATATTTCAAGTATGGACCAAATTTTTGGTCTTTCATTGTTTGCAGATAAAAATAATCAGAAAAAATTAAATATATGGTCTACATTTTTGGGTTTTCCATTGTTTTCAGAGTATATGAATCTGGAAAATATCTCCATGAATATAAGAATATTGAGAGATATAAAAATGGCAAAATATTTATAAGAATTCAGAGATAACAATATCTATGAAAATCATTTAAATTTTAGGTGAGTACACTAAACAGGCTGCACAACCAGAGTAGCCCACCCACCACACCATTTCTATTATTTATCCTTGAGTTAACTCTTGAACATTATTTCATTTTTCCCTTTTCTTTCACATTTTCTTCCTAGTATCTCTCCTGAAGAACCACGGGCACATACCCTGGGGAAACACGTGTTGAGAGAAACAAATGTGAACAGACAGAAATAAATGTGAACATGTGAATATATGAATGAAAATTAGAGTTGCATGAAAATGAATGCAAAGAATAAACAAAATACATGGAAGAATTATCATTGTGTGATTTATACTGTTCCTACCAGAAGCGCAACCCACAAAAGTGTTTTTCAAACAGAAAAATTGACTTAAGATATTGCTGCAGTCACAATATAAGCACTTAGGGTGCAGAACCTTGGTAAACCCATTAGTTAATTTTGGCACACAAAGATTATCTATCACCGAAATACGAAAAAAAACTATGCAGCTAGTAGTTTTGACCATTGTTGCTGAATAAATATTCTCTAAATATTACAGTTTGCTTACATGTTAACAGAAAACACCCCCTTGGTACTATTTAAACATTCTGTGACTAAAGGAATGAATATCCATTATGCAACTGCGGGCAGCTTTTTCATTGGTGCCTGAGAACGTTTTATGCTCCAGTCTGACCATGTGAGCTGGCCCTGCCCATTTCCCCAATTTAAAAAAAAAATTCCCCCCTCCGGGGAAGCGGCCGCCACGCCCCCGCTGGGGAGGCGCACCCCAGAGTTCAAAGACTTCTGATGTAGGCACTGTAAAAACACGCTAGAATCTGAAATGTTGAAACATATATTAGTCCATTGTACAGGCCTTAAAGATCAAAGGAAATTCTATGTGCAAGAGTCATTTAAGGACTACAGATGTTTAACACCTGAATTCATGTGGTCGCAAATGCATAATGGCGTCCATATTTCAGGGACTCTTGCTGAATTTAAATGTTTTCATTACTCAGATTGACAACTTAACAATGTTATCTCTATGAATTATAATACAAATGTAAATTGCTGATGAAATATCTTAAATAAAATTGTAACGTGATGACTTATATTTTTTACAAGATTAATGCATAGTGTGAATTGTGATTGCTTCCATACTGTAATCAAATCAAATAAAACAAATAAAAAAATAAAAAAATGAAATCTTGAACTGTATCCTGGCCTGGAGAGGAAGCCAAATTAGATTGCATTGGATGGGGGTTTTTCGGTCAAATTTCCGCTCAGCCGTAATACAATGTGTTGCAGCTTTTAGTGGAGTCAAGATGGCAGCTGGGAGCCCCATTAGCAGGGCATTTCCCATCAATGTGTGAGACCAGAAGCACCTGTGAACAGTTCAGAAGTCATGTGGAAGGATGAAGGTTTGATTTTGTGAAGTGTGGAGATTTGGAGGCAAGCCATTAAGGGCTTCTTGGTCATGTGTTTCTGGAAAGACAGGCTACTATCAATGTTGAAGCCTAAGTATTTAGCTGAATCCAGGAGCTGCAGATCAAATCCTTCAACATGCATATAATTGTGCCATTGTCAGACAAGTTGTTTTTTTTTAGGGGACAGATGATAATGAATTTGGTCTTGGATTGGTTAAGTTTGAGGTATGCAGTCGACATTCAGGACTGGATGATGGCTAGGTAATTGCAAAGATGGCAGCGTTGTAGGGTATTTTGTGGAGATTTGGGGCCTGACGGTATTTTATTACCGCCGAAAAAAAATAACTTAGCAACAATCACTCCTTGTATTCAGATTGGGCCATGTACAACAATAATACAGTGGACATGCATTATTTCAGCACCCAGATATGCATATTTGGTATGCGTGGTTGGTATGCGTGGTTGGTGGTATTTTGGTGAGCATAATTCCCTTGTTTTATTTGTGGCCCCAATGTCCAGAATCCCTTATCTTTGCTTAGATTTTTCGTGTAATCACTAGAGAGACCTCAGACCTACATTTTAGGAATACCACATTTTCAGTGTTAGTGTTAGTGTGCCACCTTGGGCGATCTCACTGACTTATTTACGACAGAGAGCTATATGTGGTAATTTTGTGGTAATTTCCACTACCTTATATACGGTAGGGAACTATGTCCAGAGAGTCCCTCTTCCCGTTGGCTCATGTACCTCCAACGAGCTATGCTACAAACAGTCTTCACAACTGTCCATACTGAATATGATCATGCACACATCTGTCTTAAAATGACAATTGCACTGTTTAAAAATCTCCCCACATCATCAGCACTGTATTGGTAAATATAAAACACACCACCCGTCTGCTTTCAAATATTTTTCTGTATTATAAAAGTTGCGTTTAAACACGATCTCACTCTTTACAGAAATAAATAAAATAGCACAGTAATAGCATTGTCTGTGATAAACTGAAAAGAGAGTGGCGGAGAAAAGAACTCAATTGGCAACATTAACATGTGATTAAGGCACAGGAATCTCCTTTCCTACACTGACTGAATATTCTCGTACACACTTAGCTCCCACACTTATGTAATTACCTTATCTGTTCAGCCCGAGTTTTCTTCAGCTGTTCTCTTTCTGAATGTGGCTCCCTTGAAGATTAACCCCAGTGGACACGAGCGCCCTTCGTTCTCAAACCGGGGTCATTGCCTGGAACTCTCAGCTTTTTCAGCAGAAATGCTCCAACCAGGAAAAAACAGTTCCTTCTCCCAGCCCTGCCAAATCTCGACTGTTCTCTCTCCTCTTCAAACTCCCCCCAGCAAAACCCTCATCACTGCCTCTAGCATGATACTTGCTATGACGCTGCTCCAATCAGAAATTAATCATGCCATCTCCTCCCTCTCTACACAATGGCTCATTTTTATAGTAATACTTTGTAACCAACTGATTTCCTGTTCTTTCGAGCCCTTTTGCTTCCTGTAGTTATGTGGACAGATCAGCAGAGAAAACGAAAAAAAAATGAATGTGCGTTTAAAAGTTCACTTTCAGAATAGGCCTAATTCTGCAGTGGATACACATTTTTATTAGTGGGTTATGTTAAATGAATTTTATTAGTCAGGTTGTTTATTAATAATGTTAGTTATTAATTTTCAAATGTGTCTCTTGCACCATAGGCATTTCAGGTGAAAAGTATTGTGCATTTTTGAATGTGCACGTGAAAATAGATTTACATCTTATATGTAAAAATCGCTTTTGACTGAATAGCCTGACTTTACTTATATGTCCATGTTATCCTGGCAACACATATAGCAATGCACCATAGGCATTTGGTGCTGCATCAAAAAAAAAATTGCTACCTGTGCAGTAGTGCTGTACTCTGTGCTGTAACACGCCAAATATCCTTACATACCCTCCTTTTGTTTTTAGAATTTGGCTACGATCCAAGCCAATTCCTAAAAACAATTTGTTCTTTCTCTTCTTTTCACAATATAGCAATCCAGCAAAATGAATATTCATGTGCATCAATGAAAAAGTTGCAATCAACACAGTATTCATCTGAGTTCATTAGTGTACAAAATGTTCTACATTTGGCTTCTCAGTGGAAGTGGCATTACTCTAAGTTTAGATTTTACAAGTCAATTAAAAACAATGAAATAAAACAACTAACCAAAACAAATAATTAATATAACAAATTAAACTAAATAAGTAAAATAATAAATACGTGAAACTCCATATGTCAGGACTCTTGTCTGCCTCTGATATGTCCCGACCAGCGATGTTATTTGGTTCATTCGAGTACACTTTCATCTTGGCAATCTTAGATCCATAGGAGTCATCTTTTTTAGCATTCTGGTTATCTTGTCTTCACCTCCACCTGGAGGCAGGCATCTTTTGGTCTTCATCCAGGGGACTCCAGGACTCCATCGTCTCCCGTGGCCTCTGATCCCGGAACCTCCGACCAAATAATGTTAATTTTCTAAATCAAATAGAAAATAAACGAATTAAGTACAATACTAACTTCACCCTTTTGCCAAAAATAAAACATGCTTGGTAAAAATATATATTTTTTTTTTTTCTGAAATTAAACACAAGTTAAAAGAAAACAAACACATATAAAACAGCATGCAATATTTAATACATTTTCTCTCTGCACACCAATCATGAGCTTCCAATATATATATATATATATATATATATATATATATATATATATATATATATTTATTTATTTATTTATTTTATACTATATATTTTTACATATATTACAGTGTTTATGTGCCATTATAACAATCAACTTTTTAACTTCTTTGTCACTGCCTCCTGATTTCACCCATTTATTTTCTCTTTTTGTGTTCAAGGGACTTTATCTGTTTCTACATACTCAAGCTGCCTGATCTCATGTCTGGGATGGCATGGTTTGATTTGATTTACATGGACAAACTGCTCTATTGCTGTTTCACCTTCATTTTTCAAAATTTTATAAACTACAGGAGAGACCTTATCTATAATTCGAAATGGCCCCTGCCAGGCTGCTAGAAATTTAGAATTTTTCTGTTTACTTTTTCCAAAATGAAACTTGTACACCTGATCCCCTACACTGTATCCTTTACTGATGTCTTTTTGTCATAATAAGATTTTGCACTGTCAGCAGCGCTTTCCAGATTTCTCTGCACAAAAGCAAATGCATGTTGCAAATGCCTCCTCAGTTCATCAATATATTCATGAACTGTGGATGCACTCACAAGTGTCTGCTCCTGTGTTCTGTATAGTAGGTGTTGTGGTAACACCATTTTCCTACCTGTCAAGACCTCATGGGGGCTAACACCTGTTGCTTTGGCAGGAGTTGACCTGATTGCCATCAAAACCAACGGTAAACGTAAATCCCAGCTGGAACCTGCTTCTGCCACAAATTTCTTTAAAATATCCACAACAGACCTATTGCTTCTTTCAACTGTACCTGAAGACGCCGCCCGATATGCGATATGTAGTTTCCTTTTCACACCTAGTATTTGCCATACCTTACTCATTAGAGTACTTGTGAAATGACTTCCTCTGTCTGACTCAATTCTTTGTGGCAACCCAAACCTTGAGAACACATGGTTCACCAGCAATGTGGCTGCTGTTTGTGCACTACAATCTGGTGCAGGAATGCATTCAATCCACTTCGACATCAAACATACCACACTCAAAATATAACAGTGTCCCCTGCTCAACCTTTTTAAAGGACCTACATAGTCTATTTGCAAATCTGACCATGGGAGAGTTAGGCCTCTTTTCATCAATGGTGATCTATGCATTGGTGAAGCAGGTTTAAATTGGGCGCATACTAGAGATCCTCTAGTATATAATTCCACATCTTGGGACATATGTGGCCAGTAAGCATAATCTTTTAGTATTTCTAATGTTTTTTGTGAACCTCTATGGCATGCAGTTATGGCATCATGTGCATGGTGTAGCATTAGTCCTCTGAATGAAAGGGGTACTACCCACTGTATTTGTCCTGTTATGGACTCTCTAATCATGAGTCCATCCTGTAATCTAATTTGTGTTTTGTTCTTTAATAGCACCCTCAACTTTTCTTTTCCCATACAATCATTTTCTGTTAAAGGATTTTGTTCGGGATCTATCAAATGATTATAATAGATTCCCAAAATTTGATCATTCTTTTGTGCCTCAATCAAATCTTGGTCTGGCGTGTCATGATTCCACTGCACCACCGATTGACCCACCTCCTTTGGTGCTTTAGAACGTGTGACTGCATCAATTTGTATTTCACCCATTAAATAATCAATAGGTAGCAATTCTCCCATCACAGCCCCAATCTTAGCTAGGTGGTCTGCCTTATCATTTCCCTCCTTATCCTCTCCTGGTGTTTTTAAATGCCCACAAATGTTTCTACAGTATATTGTTAACTTATTCTCTGACACCAATTTGTCTATGGCTTGTATCATTTTTCCACGCTTAAGTGGCTTTTTGTTATATGTAATCATGCCTCTTGCTTTCCAACCAGGCAAATACTCCACAATGCTATTCCGTGCATAGTCAGAATCAGTCACCAGGACAATTTCACTGAACTTTTTATCAACTGCAGTAGCGATTGCTTTATAAATGGCTGCCAATTCCGCCACCTGACTGCTCCTATCTCCAATCCTCATCCCTATACTGGGGACACCTTCACATTTCAACCAGACATTTCCTATTCCTGCCACTAACTGTTTATTACTGTAATTTTCAATGTGAAAAGCACAACCATCCACATATACATTTGGCAAATCCTTGCATGTTTTTTCATCAAAAACTTTGTGTGGTGATTGTTCAAATTCCTGCAAACTAGTTTCTACTTCCATTTCATTTGGTATTTGTTCAGCTGCACAGTCATGTAAGTCAGCTAACCCTTGAGCAATTGGGTTCTTTTTATTTTGTCCATATCTCACTTCTACGGGAAAACCTTGTAATGCTAGCGTCCATGAAGTGATTCTGGATTGCGCTAGATTACCTGATCTAATTCTTTTACTCTCTAAAAATTGCAAAGGTTGATGATTTGTTTCAATAATCACCTTTTCTCCCTGAACAATGGGGCGGAAATGTTGTAGTGCCCACACAGTGGTTAATAGGGCCTTTTCACATTCATTAAATTTCATTTCAACTTGAGAAAATGCCTTACTTGCATATGCAATGGTTTTGTGATTCAAATCGTGTTTTTGTGATAACACTGCTGACATACAATGTTCAGAAAAACCTATTTCTATAAAGAAATCCCTGGCCTTTATGGGGTATGCTAAACATGGTGCCTTTACAAGACATTCCTTTAATCTAGCCACTGCATCAGACTGCTCTTTTTCCCATTTCCAGGGAGTATTCAGTTTAAGCAGTTTAGTCAATGGTTGAGTGATTTCTGCAAAATTTTCAATGAACTTTCTGTTATAGCCTGTCATCCCTAATAAACTTTTTACTCCTTTCACATTTTTAGGATCTTTTAATCTTTGTATGGCCTCTATTTTCTTCTTTTGTGGATTTAGCCCATGTTCAGTCACTTCATGCCCTAGAAAGTTCACTTTTTTCTTGCACCATTGTGCTTTTTGCAAAGATACTTTGGCGCCTGCTTTCTGCAATTGGCCAAGTACATGTCTTATTTCATCAAAATGGCTTTTCAGGCTTTCATTTTTTATCAGGACATCGTCCACATAAACTATTGTTCCTCTTTCCGCTGCATCCGGCATGGCCTTTCTCAAAAATATGCCAAATTCACTCCCACTATTGATGTACCCGAACGGAGCTCTAAGCCAGGCATATTGAGTCCTGTCAAATGTAAAGGAAAATAAATGTTGTATCTCCTCTGCCAATGGCACGCACCAATATCCAGAGGTGAGATCTAATGTGGTAAATACATTTGAACCATGTACCTGAGCTAGGCCCTGATCAATGAATGGCAGTGGCCATCTAGATACTGGTACTCTTTTATTTAACTCTCTCAAGTCTGCACACAGCCGCCATTGACCATTTGCCTTTAACACACCTAAAATAGGTGTATTGGATGTGCTATGAATGGGCCTGATGATTCCCCGCGATTCCAAATTTTTAATAATCTCTGCCAATGATTCTAAACATGCCAGCGGTAGTCTATACTGGCGCACAAACACTGGATTTCTGCTACACCCTTCTGGTAGTGTGGCCACATGTAAATCAGTTAAACCACAATCATAAGCATCTTTTGCAAATACATCCTTAAACTCCATAAATATCTCCCTCAGATTGTCCCTCTCTTCATTGCTTTCACATGCATCCGCTAAGGAGATCTGCTCTTCTACCATTTTGGAAAATTCTGGAAAATCTTCTGGTAGGGGAATCTGGGCGCTTTCCTCTAATTGTGTGGCTGTGTCTTTTTGTAAAGCTGCCACTTTTAAATATTTTGGCATATCAGCTTCCACTTCAATGGGCTGATTTTCTGTTTCATTTTCATTTAAATTAAATATTATGTAATCCTCTTGATGGCAGCACACTGTCTCATTTGAATCATAAGGATACACAGAATGAATTTTAAATATTCCTTTGGGCTGAGAGTCCAGGTGTTCTGGCAACTCACCCTTGGCATCTACATACTTTTCAGGAATATTTCCAATCACCATGTTATTTAAATCTGTCGTATAATGTGATTTTTGTATGGCCATACCCAATGGGGAGTTTTCCTCTAAATGAATATCCTGACAACCTTTATTATTTACCATAATTTTTACAGATCCTTCACCAATATCTACCAATGGAATGTATTCATAAACCAGGCCTTGCTGTTTTATGGATTCATTCAGGCATACAAATGCATCAGAGCCTTTCATCTGCTGTCCATTTTTGCATTTCAGTGTTATTGCAAACTGTTTTGTAAATGCAGGAATAATAGTATCTTTCCTCATTTGTAATTCGATTGCATAAGGAACCAGTTGTGCACAATGATAAGCCCTTCTTTTGTCTTCAAATTCAGGTGCCGGACCACCTAGGCGTGACCATATTTTTTGATTAAGGAAATCTAACACCATACACATTCTGTGCATGATGTCATTTCCCATGTAAAATTCATTTTGTGCTCCACTCACTATCCATACATTATGGTAAATTGTTTTCTGCCCAATGCTAATTTTAAGCATGCATCTGCCTGCAATTTGGTTTTCAAAGTCTGGACTGTCCAACCCAGAAACATATTGGTTTTTAATCCTAAATCTCGGGATTTCTTCCCTCTCCATTATTTTTTGCAACAATTTCTCATTAATGAAACTCCTTTCATGTTCAAGCGCTAAAGTGGCTTTTATTGTTTTAAAATAGTCATTTATACCAACATGAACCCATGGTTGCTTATCTTCCATGTGTATTTCTGCCAGAGTGGTAATGTGTTTTTCTGAATCTGTTTTAGGAACAATATTCTGTTTGTATGTTTTCTCTTTTAAATAAAAACGTAATGTGTGCTCATCTATGGCAGTCTGCCAATTTTTCCTTGGGTCCAAGTATATTTGTACAGGTAGTTTTTCATTGTCGCTCTGCATTTTGTCTTGACACATTAATATAACAGTGACACTAGGTATGCAGCTATTCTGGAGATATACCTCCACAGCATCATTTGTTTTGGCAACGGTGTGACATTCATTTATATTGCTGTTTTGTGATTTTAGTTTCTTAGGCCTCAATGGTTTTTTGGTTAAGGACCACAGCACTCCATTCACCCCATCTATTAGAGGAGACAATCTTTTCAGACAATCTGTCCCCATCAGAAATGGAATTTCACAAATAGATGTGATCAATACCTCTTGTTTCATTCTGGGCTTTCCTATTTTTATGTCAACCCCAGTTACACCTATGATGGGCACCTCCTCCCCATTAAAGTTATGCACTGGGCCTTGATTTTCCTTCACTGTGATCTGACTCTGTGGGGGTCTCCCTTCATTGATACTCTTTACCAGCTCCTTGGACATAATTGTGGCCTGTGCGCCAGTGTCAATCATAGCAAAGGTGTGGCATTTTTCTTCTACAGTGATGGGTGCATAATATCTGTCCTCAACTTCCTCTAATACACATAGGAAATGTGAATTCTTACTGATTTCAGGGCTCACCTTCCTCAGGTCTTTTTCACTTTTGGCTAAACACATTGGTAAATGGAAAGACATTTTTCCCTCCTTTTTACCCATTTCTGCGCGAGAGATTTTATTCATTTCTCCATGATCAGAGGTTTTTTGGAGTGTGGCCACTGTTCGCCCATCCATCTGGGTAACATCAGAGACCACATTACAATCCTCCAACTGAACATGTGTAACAACATCATTCAGCAATTTTTCATTTTTTAATTCTGTGCATTTGTGATCATTTAGTGTGATACCAGCCCTTTCAGCCTCTTCAAAAATATGTGGCTCAAAGAATTCTTCAGGTGATTGACTTGTACCCTCCTTTTGAGTATTTCCTTTTTCTGTCTGTGTTTGGTCATTGTTTTGCTTGCCCAGGGAAGGAGCTATAGCATCCCCACTTACTCCCTGTTCACTGGTATTCCCCATGCATGAGTCATTTTTCTTAAATCTGTCCCTTTGTTCTTTTGAAATTCCTAATGTTTCTTTTTCATTTGTGCAAATCTTTACTGTTTTATTTAGCTCCAGGTTAAACCGTACCTCTTTTTTAGAAGTATTTGCACTTTCTGTCACAAGTTCATTTACTGGCACTTTCATTTTTAATCCATTAGGCATCTCAGAGTCGTTATGCAAAATTATATCAGAGCAATCGGTCATTTTGGCACTGCAGTTATCATGAGTACTTAGTCACTTTTTGGAAGCCCCCCGGTCATTGTTATGGCCATCAGCCCCCTCTTTGGAAGGTTGTTTTTGAGCTGTACAGAGCTTTCCTATTTGCTCAGCTAACATTTTCACTTGGGCCTCAAGGCACTGGAACCTTTCCATCTCTCTAGGATCCTCTTTCTGTGGCCTAGGTCGATATTGGTTGTTTTCCCCCTGATTGGATCTATTCTGATACCTCTCAGGTGATTGATGTCGGTTGGGATGGTTTCTGAACTCTTGATTCATTTGTGGAGGGGAGCGGGTTGCACCCATCCTTTGATTATAGTCCCCTGGTGGGGAATCATTGTACTGGCGTGGATTGTAGTTCACGTTTTGCCTCATGTCCTGTCTCTCAGATTGTGGTTACTGGCCCCTAGGTTGATTTCCATTATCAGTAAATCGATCCACATATCGGGGCCTATCCTGATTACATTATATCATGGTGTTGGTATCAAATCTGCTCTGTGTCAACAATGACTGGTAGGGACCATCATTTTGTAGATCTTGATTTTGTCTCTGGTTATTGTTCATACCTGCCATATCAGGCCGATATCCTACCCGGGGTCTGTCCCCTAAATACCTAGGGCTGATGTAGCTCTCTCTATTACTAGGATCATGTGATTGGAACATTGGTCCAGGAAATGGTGATCTTTGTTGATTACCCCTTTGTTCAGGTGTCACATTATTTTTACCTTGGCTTTGAGCAGACTCAAGGGACATTTTGGCTGACCTGATTTCCATTACTGTGGCTGAGGGTTCTTTAGATTTAGGTCTAGTATCTTTCATTTTATCACTTTCTCTACCCTGACAATAGAGTACCTCATATAGTTTTGTGCTTTGATGTACAATCCATTCAAGGGACTTGTCACGGTCAAATTCACGGACCAATTGGGATATGATGTCTTTCTGTAGCCCATAGAAGTATGCAGTTTTAAACTCATTGGAATTTGAGTCAAAAGATACATCAAAGCGAGAAAATGCTCTTTTTAAGTCTTGTAAAAATTGGCGAGGGGATACATTAGGTCCAGCAGTAATTGTGTAAGCCACTTTCTTTGCCTCCTGCAATGACTGAAAAGGAGAAAAATGACGCCTAATTTCTTTTTCAAACTCCAGCCATGTCATATTCTGCTGTTCATTTAATCCCCTTATGATGCTGGCCATCGGGGCATCTAAAGTTAAATGAAAATATTGTCTGTACTGTTCCTTAGGTATCTGGAGTGCTTTAAAAATGTCATGCACCGCTTCTAAGTGATCCTCAATGCAGCATTCACCTCCCTTTTTAAATGGTTTGATCAGGGCTTTAATGGATTTCATTATTTTTATGGGGCTACTTGTTGCAATGCATGGAATTGCACTATTTTGTGATTCAATCCTGTTTTCAGGTGTATGAGATTGGTGGCTGCCCCCAATGGGAGTATCAAATCCCCCAAGGGCGCTGCAACCAAGTTCAGTCACCGGCCCAGTCACTGGAGCACTAGCTCTTTGGGCAGAGCTATAATTCACCTCCACTCCATTGAATGTGGTACCCTGCCGCCTCTCCTGGGACCTGGGAATGCACATTTGCTGTTCTAAGTCCTTACACTTTTTAAGGAGTCTGTTGGCTTCATCTTGCAAATAGTTGTTTTCACCATTCATCTTATTAATCACCTCCTGCATGTCGCACATTTGCATTTGGCATTCATTGAACTCTTTATTTCTCTTGTCTCTTTCTTGAATCATTTTAATCATTTCTTGTTCTGCGCTCTGGAGATCACCTTCTTTTTCACAATGTTCTTTTTGTAAAATCTGCATCTCTGAAACAACCTCATCTTTATCCTGTCTAATGTGATCCACTAAGGCTTTTAAGTGTGCCAATTCTTGCTCACTATCTTCAAATTGTTTCTTGCTTTTGGATAACTGAGTATCAAAGTCTCTGCATTTTAATTGCATGTCTTTTTGGCATACATCCAATTCTGCTCTCAACATTTCCGGATTTTTACTTGCCCCATCTAATTCAGTCTTTAACCTGTTAATTAGCTGAGCATCATTCTCTTGCATTCGCAGGGACTTGTTTAAAATAAACCATATTTTGCCGCATAGCCGTATTAAACAGTCTTTCTCTGCACTTTTATCAGCTGCATTCAATAATCTTGTAAGGCAGACCTGAATTATGCTGCCTTCTGCAAAAATATTGTCTAGTTTTTCTTTCTGCACCTCACCCTGAATGCGGTTACTCCATTCTAACGTGCTATTCGACGACCAATTCCCATGTGCAAACAACTTTGCCTCTAAATATTGCACTAGATCTGAGAATGTGGATTCCCTTTGTGACATTCTGAAATTCGTTTTTAGTGGCACACTGTTATTATAAAATGGGTTCCCTTTAATGTGCAAATGGCAGTGTGAGACACGCTTGCCACGCCCAGTAGGTACTCTATGATCACTTTCCCAGCCTGCAACGCACCATAAATATGTAGGGTATTTTGTGGAGATTTGGGGCCTGACGGTATTTTATTACTGCCGAAAAAAAATAACTTAGCAACAATCACTCCTTGTATTCAGATTGGGCCATGTACAACAATAATACAGTGGACATGCATCATTTCAGCACCCAGATATGCATATTTGGTATGCGTGGTTGGTATGCGTGGTTGGTGGTATTTTGGTGAGCATAATTCCCTTGTTTTATTTGTGGCCCCAATGTCCAGAATCCCTTATCTTTGCTTAGATTTTTCGTGTAATCACTAGAGAGACCTCAGACCTACATTTTAGGAATACCACATTTTCAGTGTTAGTGTTAGTGTGCCACCTTGGGCGATCTCACTGACTTATTTACGACAGAGAGCTATATGTGGCAATTTTGTGGTAATTTCCACTACCTTATATACGGTAGGGAACTATGTCCAGAGAGTCCCTCTTCCCGTTGGCTCATGTACCTCCAACGAGCTATGCTACAAACAGTCTTCACAACTGTCCATACTGAATATGATCATGCACACATCTGTCTTAAAATGACAATTGCACTGTTTAAAAATCTCCCCACATCATCAGCACTGTATTGGTAAATATAAAACACACCGCCCGTCTGCTTTCAAATATTTTTGTGTATTATAAAAGTTGCATTTAAACAAGAAATCACTCTTTACAGAAATAAATAAAATAGCACAGTAATAGCATTGTCTGTGATACACTGAAAAGAGAGTGGCGGAGAAAAGAACTCAATTGGCAACATTAACATGTGATTAAGGCACAGGAATCTCCTTTCCTACACTGACTGAATATTCTCGTACACACTCAGCTCCCACACTTATGTAATTACCTTATCTGTTCAGCCCGAGTTTTCTTCAGCTGTTCTCTTTCTGAATGTGGCTCCCTTGACGATTAACCCCAGTGGACACGAGCGCCCTTCGTTCTCAAACTGGGGTCATTGCCTGGAACTCTCAGCTTTTTCAGCAGAAATGCTCCAACCAGGAAAAAACAGGTCCTTCTCCCAGCTCTGCCAAATCTCGACTGTTCTCTCTCCTCTTCAAACTCCCCCCAGCAAAACCCTCATCACTGCCTCTAGCATGATACTTGCTATGATGCTGCTCCAATCAGAAATTAATCATGCCATCTCCTCCCTCTCTACACAATGGCTCATTTTTATAGTAATACTTTGTAACCAACTGATGTCCTGTTCTTTCGAGCCCTTTTGCTTCCTGTAGTTATGTGGACAGATCAGCAGAGAAAACGAAAAAAAAATGAATGTGCGTTTAAAAGTTCACTTTCAGAATAGGCCTAATTCTGCAGTGGAGACACATTTTTATTAGTGGGTTATGTTAAATGAATTTTATTAGTCAGGTTGTTTATTAATAATGTTAGTTATTAATTTTCAAATGTGTCTCTTGCACCATAGGCATTTCAGGTGAAAAGTATTGTGCATTTTTGAATGTGCACGTGAAAATAGATTTACATCTTATATGTAAAAATCGCTTTTGACTGAATAGCCTGACTTTACTTATATGTCCATGTTATCCTGGCAACACATATAGCAATGCACCATAGGCATTTGGTGCTGCATCAAAAAAAAATTGCTACCTGTGCAGTAGTGCTGTACTCTGTGCTGTAACACGCCAAATATCCTTACAGTGTCCTGTCGTCCACTTGTTCTCATGTACAACTGAGTTTCGTTTGTGTTTTGGTGGATGGCTACATCTGGATCTTTAAGCAGTGTGCCCTGAGGCTCCATGTAAAGGATACAAGAGTATGGAGCCTTGGGGACTACTCAAGAGACTGGGAGTGAGTTAGAACACAACACAACACAACACAAATATATTCATACTAATTTGTATAGCACTACAAAAAGAACCAACCAGAGACGCAACAGACTCCTCCAAATCCCTCAAAAACTGCAAAAAAACATAAAAAAACTCTCCAAAAAAACTCCAAATTTGTGTCAGCTCTGCGTTACTCCTTCTCTTATAGTCTAGCAAAACCCACAAAGGAACAGGAAGTGAGATATTTATGGGGAAAACTCCAATTGATGGTTCATGGGCTGTCATTGGCTGACATTAATTACCATAAGAATCACTAGAGAGGGCCCTTATTGGCTAGAGAAACCCAATGAATAGATTCATTATTTATTCAAACATTTGTCGTTCTAATTGGATACAAAATGAGTGCATGAAACCTGCAAGCCCACGGCACAATTGTCACGGATTTGTCAGAGTCCAAACACCCAGTCCATTCTCATTGTGAGGAGAAATATTTTCCAAAAGATACATCTGCTACCATATGCCAGTTTTAGAGTAGTTCATCTTGATGCCTATTCAGAACCATGGAGTAGGGAGGGAGAATGCAGATGGTTGATAATCAGCAGGACTGTTGGTGTCAGCTGTAGGCTTCCACAGAATGGATAGACCAATGGGCAACTTGTGGCTGGCTGAGAAGATACTTGAACTGAGTGAAAGGTTGGTGAGAAAGAATAGTAGGGAGAACATTCGGGAAGGATATTCCTTGACTATTTGGTGTCTAAAAGGTTCTGCAGGAGCACAGGTAGGGTTTGCAGACTGGTGAACGAATGAGAATTCAGAAGTTTCAATTGGAGTGAAAACCAGTAAGGATGAAAAAGTGCATTTGGGAGAGAGGTGTAATGAGGGAAGGTAGACTGGTTAAAGTGCCTCCTATCTCAGAGATGTTGGAGAAGTGAGTGAAGTGAGTGAAGTCATTTTCCGAGAGTTAAGATTATATGGCTTTAACAGACATGGATATACAATGATAATGTTACATTTTTGAATGGTTGTGGAGATTGCATTTGAGAATGAGAGGGAGTGAAAGAGTAGGCACTATAGTGCTATTTAAAGGGAGAGGCAAATGTTGAGTTCAAGCCCAGGGAAGCCTGCTCGTTGAAGCAGGTTAGATGAACAGAGAGAGCTTGGATTGGAGACCTTACTTGGGGAAGCATGCCATGGACTTGGACATGAGTAAGAGAATTGCCAGAGACAGATGGCTGCATGGAGTGGGTAGTGGTTTCAAGGGAGGAGAAAAGGAGTACGCTAACTTGTGAAAATTGTTTGTGAAGGACCAGCAGTCATCTGAAAGAGTGGAATGCAGTTGACATTGTTCAGTTCTAGTCATCGTCGGGGGTTAAAAGCCTACAATTAACATGAAACCACACACAAGTGAAATGATTATAGTATTAGGACCAGGTCTAGCAAGAAAGGTGAGATTTTCCCGGTTGTCATTACATATGGATGATTGTGAGAGGAGCAGGTGCCAAGATCTGAGCAGTGACGTATTTGAAGGAAGAGGCAAGAAAGGTAGAGGGCGTTTAGTAAAACGAGGAGGCCATGTCGACCAAGAAGCCAAGACGTAAAGCTCTTTTAGAAAGGCAATGAGAGTTTTCGAAAGTAATGGGGATCTGAAGGTTGATTACTGTTTTGTTGATCTTCATCATTGAGAGATGGGGATGATGGCAGTTAAATTGGTCATTGACAAAGGAAGTATGGTGCAGATCATTCCAAAGATGAGACATGATTGATAGATAAGGGTGTAACGAATGTGAATGAAGGAGCACATGTGTTGTTTCAGAGAAGCAATACGTGGGGGGCAAGTAGGCGATGGGCAGTTGGAGAGTAGTGAATTAGTAATTAGCTGGAGAAAGATGTTGAAGGAAATTGGAATTAAAACAACTGATTTACCACTGCAAAATGTCAAAGGCTTGATACACATTTAACCTGAGAACATATGCGGCTCTTTCACTGAGGCCAATCACACACGCAAAGTGCGTTGCAGTGCAGCATTTCTCTTTGTAACATAATCAGGGACCCATGCATTAATGTGTGATTTGTTGCAACATTGTTCATGGACCACACGTCTTCTAAATTACGCTATACTCTGTTCTCGATGCCACCCCGATGCTCACTTTCCCTTTGCAGTGCTTGGAATTTCCTTCATTTGCACATGGTATAAAAACAAAAAAACAACTGGAGAATGCTGGTTGCCACAAAGGGTTGGCTTTTTTTCCATAATACGAGCACACACTTAAGGAGGGAGACGACATTGGCCAATGAAGTTGTCAACTACAACCTGTATGAGTATGCCTATTGCTCAACATATAATATGTAAAATGATTATGCCCTAGAGTTTGCAATATCATTTCCCTGTGACAAATGCTGCGGGCACTGATTGCTGCATTATTCATATACGATGCATCAAAACAATATCATTTATATGCTTCTTTAATATCCAGCAAAAATGCTCACGTTTATTCAAATGTATGCTGGTGTGCTGCCACTGTTTTAATTTAATTGTAACTTCGAATTATACAAACGCAAGCTGACCAGCCAAGAAACTGTAAGCTGAATGTAAATGTGTATATTTACATCGAGTAACACAATATTATAACCTCGAGGCAATCATCTTAATCAAAGCTTTTATACACGAATGAATTTTAATTCTTATACTGTGCATATAACCAGCACTGGAGAAGAGATTCAATTTGTTATGAAAGTCATCTCTCTCAGGGCAAGCACATTTACTATATTAGCATATGATTTGTCGGTATAGGACTTCAGGTCTACTGAAAACATTTTAAATTGAAAGACAGAAAGGCTTGTGCTGTCAGGTTATGAACTCCAAATGCATGATTCTTTCGTGATGTACTACAAATTGAGTGCTCCTACGGTGACAACAGAACACTAGACGTGCATATATTAATGCAGACTAAAACTGGGAATCTTAAGTAAACAACTTGTATCTTGTTTGAGAAACACACGGTTCCTGTAAAGAGACACAAGTAATGCAACATGTGTGATGCACATCTAGAGACTGCTAGGTGAAAAGTGAAGCGTGCTTTCGGTGGCTATGAAAATGACCTACTAGTAACCTTGGCAAATTGATTAAGGTAAATTCCAAATCACGTAATTATCTGCATTTTTGGCTTAATCACACTTCCCCAATCTCTCTCGGGTTTCGGGCAGGGCAGTTCAGGTAAATTCAACGTCAGAGCTTATCTAACACATGCACATTTGGAGCTCATGATTAGTCTTTTAGGCTCAGGAAGGAGGCTGCTGATGAATTTGAGGGAGAGGTACAGAAAGGATGGATGATTTACTTAAAGGAGAGATTGAAAAATCGAAATAACATTCAGTTGACACTAGCAGAGGAACCCGTTCTCCGTCTGGGTTCTGTAGACAGACATAATAACACTCTCATCAATTGTTGAAAATGAATGATCCTGTAGGTCGATGTTCTGCCTCACCATGGCATGGTGCAGTTGGTTGTGGTGCATTGTGGTGCAAGTATCTCGTAAACTGTGCATAATAGGGCTTTGAAAATTGTTTTTTTGTTCCTCGTGTCAGGAACGGTTGAGAAACGACATTTGTTGTTTCTCTTCACGGTGAACTTGGCTTATGGCTTTGTTGGTAAGCACCATATTGCAGAAATCATATGGAAAAGCAATTTCACCTGTTGTGGCAAGATTTTTGTTTCCCTTCCTAGTGAACATGGTTTACGGCATTGTAAAACTTGTTTAGAAACAACACCTTTTGTTTCCCTTCCAAAGGAACATGGTTTACGGCTTTGTAGGCGGGCCACAAACCCACAAACACATTTTAACTTTTGCTGAAATCTGGGTAAATGAGTAGGGTGTACAAATGTCATGTAGCCAATAATGTCCGAAGGGTCCTAACAGGTAACTATGCAAAATCGGTTGCAAATTGGTGAAACAGTGTGGAATTGTATAAGGAACAACACTTCACCAAGCCACAAACCTACATATTTTTTTTGACTTTTGGTGAAATCCGGGAAAGGGGCGGGGTGGGGTGTCCAAATGTCATGTAGCCAGTAATGTCTGAAGGGTCCTAACAGGTAACTATGCAAAATCGGTTACAGATTGGTGAAACGGTGTGGAATTGTATAAGGAACAATGATTTGCCAAGCCACAAACCCACAAATCCCACCACAAACCCACAGACACATTTTGACTTTTATATATATATAGATGGGGGAGTGGTTTACTGTAGAAAAATGAAATAGGACAATGTTGATATGTAGAACACTAAAATTGGATTCAGTTTAGGGAGAAGTAGAAAACTGAATTTGGATAGGTCACACTAATGAGACTAAAAGAGAGGCTAGAATCCCAGTGACCACCTGTCATGAATTACAGACAGAAGACATGTTGTGTTAAATGATATGATATGGCATTTATAACGTGCCCGTACACAAGTGTTTCAAGGCGCCCAGAGAGAAGACATCCCAGACTTGTTTCGAGGCACTGACTCATTCTATCATCTTTTTGTCGCTTCAGGGAATATTACTGAGGAGTCTGCAACACGCATGTACATTGACTTCTGACTAATAGGGAGGAGTATGTTCCAGTGACCAACTTTCAGGTTATATGTGCATTTGTCTGCTCTTGTATCTAGGAACGTGTTCTTAAGTAGGCCTACGAGGTCTTGGCTTATGGTGATAGATTACTTATGGTGTCAGGCTGCAGCAGTGCCTACTGTCTATCACAGTCAAGAGTGGCAATGTCAATCTGACCAGAGTAAGCGTCGCCGAGTAGGTGATGCAGATAACTCTCATATGGATGCATCATTGTTCCATTCATGTGCCAGCCCTGCAATGAAATAATTGACACAGAGGAACAGCCCAGGCATACCAACAGCTCACAGAGTCAGAGTATGGGGACTTGTGATTCTCTGACTGGAAAGATGTGGAATATATTTATGGAACAACAATGCAGGGAGCCCCCCCACCCCGAATCAAAAGCGCAAAGCCAATATATCTGTTTATAAACTTCAATCTAGCCCTGTCTGTGAACCATATTATACCACTTCTGTCCCTCACCCTTTAATAAAAAGGAAGCCAAGAATCAGGCAGGTGGGTAGAAAGAATACATATATATATTTATTAGTGAATAGGAAAAGTCAATATTGCCCAAAATCACAAGACATGCCACCTTACTCTGTGGTACAAGAACAAAGTTGAACACAATTCTCTTGTGTGTGTTAACTAAAAATTGCAAACTTCTTGCACAACAACATACACCATTTTAATTTCAGGTCCATGTAAAAATAAAATGCATGTCAAATAACCTCTTCAAATTCTTTTGGTCATTCACAAAATCCTGTAATGTGAAGAATTATGCAGCACCTTGAAACATCAGAGGACCATAGGCTGGGCAATATACTTGCAGGGATTTTGATTAGACTGACATGCAACACTTTTCTGCTGGTAAAAATAAATGTAACATATGCAGCACTCTTTATGTGGATCTCCTTGCACACTTTGCAATGCCAGCAGTGTTCTAGAACAACAGACTTTGGAATACCAAACACTTTATTATTAGATGGAAAAGTTTTTACTTCGCCACTGTGCAATGACAATTCTCTCTTCTATCATTGGTCTCTTTCTCACTCTCTGTAGAGAGTGTGTTTTGAAATCAGTGACTTCACTCTGTTTAAATTGGCAAAGCACATATCTGTCCCAGCACAAACACAGATATTCATTTGACCATTTGGAACCACTCTGTTTTAAGGCAGGGACTGGGGAACAGTGAACAATAGGGCATTTTGTTTTTAAATGAAACCCTCTTCCTTGTTAGGGAATTTTGAGGTTGGTAAAAAGGATGTAAGTGGTCCCAAAAGGACTGTATATGGCTATACCATTATTCGGACTGGAAGAGATGTTATAGATTTTGAACTTCCACAAAATCACTTGTGTCATTTGGCTATAGAGAAATTAAATACATTATTACTTGGTGAGAAAAGGATAGGGATCTACATCCGTATGCCACCAAATAAAAAAGAGGAAGCAATTCATACAAACAGATCCCCAAAATACTCGGTTCTGTTCCACAAGTTTACTAACATCGAACATCTCTGAGTTTTGCACTCAGGAAAAGACATCAAGCCTCTTGGATCATCTCCTGGTAAAGTACAGGGGCCTGGTCAAACTCCAACATCAATCATGGATAGCCTCCAGCATCAATCCCTGTATTTACCTCTCCTGGTTATGGATACCCAGCCACTGTCTCTTTTCCTGGCTGTCCTCTTGCTCCTTCTGTCTCCCCGACAAAGTTGGTTCCCCAGCAATGTTTCTGCAGTTCCCCCTCAGATAATTTTAGACAACTGTCCCCTATCTTCCATTGTTCATCTCCTTTTAAACTGCTAATCAGTCCCCAAAATATCTAAATGATCAGGGGCCAGCTTATTAGTTCATTATTTCGGATTGGACATCTTTTTGTCCTCCCCCTTAACCAAAGCCTAATGTCTTTCCTTTGTTCGGTTCCATTAGTTACTAGGCTCCAATTCTGGAAGGTATACCTCCACTCATTTGAACTTGCAATTTTGAACACTCCAGTTATGAACTTAAGAATCTACAGGATGACAACTCTGTTCTTTTCCAATTTACAAATAAGAGTAAAAAACGATATACTTTGAATTGGTTTGATCATGCCTGATATAACACACTGTGTCTCATTTCAGCACGCAGTGGCAGGTGTGAATGCCACATGTTTGTGATTTCTTCAAAATGTATAACAATTGTCTTGATACAATTATACAGACAAATATCTACTTTAATGTGCTACCATTTTACTGACTCTCCACTCTGTAACTTGTTCTCGGAAGCTACAATCACAATTGTGCTTCTAACTATGGGTCCCATATGCTTTTCAGGGATCCTTGAACCATTTCAGTAAGTGTCACAGTGCATGAGATAATGGCCAAAGCGTGACTCCCCATATAACCCTATGAGAATCTCAAATTATATACACATTATGAGTTCCATAAACAACACATTTCTTTTTTCCACTTAGATGTTAGATGTAGGTCCTGCCATCTGTTTCTTTGTTGGTTTAGCCTGTAATACAAAAAAAAGAAAAAAAAAACACTAAGCATTTTTTCAAAGTTAATGGCCAGACCCTGGGTTTCCTCATGTCCTGATGCAGATGGGATGACTCAAACTCCTGGCATCAGGTGTCAGTCTTCTGTTGGGACCACAAATGTAATTTTATTTTTGTGGATTTTTTAGAATACACATCCATTAGCTGGGTCTTTTGTTTTCACAGTGTGGGTAAAATCATCACCATACCACTTTGGTCAGGCACAAGCTAGGTCCCTTTCCTTGTTCGGTGAGCTTCAAATAGATTTCCAGTTAGAGGGGAAGGCTGAACTTGACACTTGCATCTGACGGGGGAAGGTCACAGTGCTTAAATACACGTTTACATCAACTTCTTTTGCAGAGAAACTAGTATTTCTGAATATTGCTTTTTCCTTACACATGAGGCCTGCTTGAATAATTGACCTCATTTCACATGTACATTTTGCTTCTGCCCCATGCCAGAAGTATCACACTTCGTTGTCCCACTTCACATGTGCATTTTACTTTTTCAGGCAATGAAGTTTCCCTGCAAACAGTTCCTTTCAAACCAAGCTGCAAAAATTTATCAATTTCTCCAAGGCAGAGTTCTTTTGGGAAAAGTGCATTTCGGTCACTCAATAAACTGTAATAGAAGGTAGGTCTCATTTCTTTTTGGTATTGTCATTCAAACAAAGGGCACTCTCAATGATTCATTTTCCTTTTTCTGAAACCAGCATTCAGCTACTTGATAGTTCACAATTGCATGCCGGCCTTGTCTCTGCCAAGAGTGTGTTTGAAATATGTCTGCACTTTTGGGCCCAACGTGGCCAGAGGCAGTTCATTTGGTTCCCAGGGCTGAATGTAAACCCCAAAAAGAGTTGTGCACAGGTTGTTGTGTTGTCATCCTACAGACTGCAGCGCTTGCTTGGTTACTCTGTGCAGACAGATTAAGTTGTGGCTGAGCACCAGTAACACTGATGTGGCAGCAGTACCTATTTAATGTTTTCCATGCTAGGTGACCTGTGGTAAGGCTGACAGTCATCGCCCCACGTGCTGGGCCCAAACTGCCAGCACTTATAACACCTTTCTTGGGCACACTTTGCTGAACACTGCCTATCATAGAAGGCTCTGGGCAGTTCTCCCGATTCCCCATTTTTGGAATAAGACACTTGTCAAATGAAAATATACTATTTTAATGAGTTTCGCATAAATAAAGGAAGTGTGCTATTGTAGTGGCTTTATAACGCATACGATCACAAATGCACCAATCTCGGCAAAACACACACATATTAAAATAATTGCCTCCATACACACACATGCACTCACCATCACGGTCACACGCAGTAAAAACAATCCCAACGCAGATAGACACACATGGCCTGATTTTCAAATGTGTGTTTCAATGAGAATACCACATTGAAAAAGTGTTCTAAATCAGGTCCGCACACTCTCTTGCAAGCACAAACATTTACAGGCCGATTCATGTAATTCCTCACAAAAGTGTTGCACGCGGCTGGCGCACAGCGTGCCCGTGCAAATGTCTGCGCCAGCCACGTGCGATAAAATCAATTTCCGCGCACAGCGTATTCATGGATTCTCGCCTCCAAAAGCAGACGTGGCGCAGAGTGGCGCAGCAACCCTGCAGCAGCGCCAGTTACGCCCCCAAGAACGCCCTCGCGCAAGGAAAAGCCATCAAGATCGCAAAACCATCGCAAAGGGCTGCGCCAACACTGTACCAGTTTACCGGACTGGCAAACAGCAAACGCAAAGCGGGGAACGCGTATTACAGGTGTCGGGAACAGGCGTGCGCGAGAAGATTCACACACGATCGGGCCTGGGGGAGCATGTGTGTGTATTTCAGGGGTGCGCGAGAAGTTCTACACACGAATGGCCTGGGTGTGTGTATTTCAGGGGTGCGCGAGAAGTTCCACACGCGATTGGCCTGGGTGCGTGTATTTCAGGGGTGCGCGAGAAGTTCCACACGTGATTGGCCTGGGGGAGCATGTGCGTGTATTTCAGAGGTGCGCGAGAAGTTCCACACGCGATTGGCCTGGGCGCGTGTATCTCAGGGGTGCGCGAGAAGTTCCACACGCGATTGGCCTGGGCGCGTCTTTGGCCGTGCGCTGTTTTTCCCTATTCGATTCCATGAATACGTGTTGTAGGCGAGCGTGTGGCCGTTCTGCGCACTTGCCTCCTGTACTTCCCCCGTGACGCCCACATTTTCACGAGTTGTTCCCCATTCTGCGTGTGACGCCCCGTGTTACGCCTACTTTTGTTATGTGCGCCGCGCTATGTGCAAATTCGCTGTGGCCTTATCGCACGGCGTTCGATGACCTGTGCGCCAGTGTGCGTCAGCGTGCGCCGCACACTTTTTCAGCACACATCCCACATTTTGCGCGTGCACGGACTTCCATGAATTGATGTGCGATGTTTTCAGTGCGATAATCGCACTTACACTGCGATTTTCGCTATTTCACTGCGAATCGCACGTTTTCGCACGCGTGCGCTGTTTTTTCGGCACACATTAATTCCATGAATCGGCCTGACAAACTTGTCTTTCACTTACACTCCTGCTCGGGCACATGCACTCATGTATTCATAAACATATTATTGAGACGCTGCTGGCTATTTCACTCCCATCTTGAATTAGCCTACAGCGACACTTCATTGGGTGATAACAACACCTTTTGTTATAGAGCTAAGAAGTAGAAGGAATAAGGCACCGATTTCTATTGTTTAAAAAGTATTAATTTTACCGAAGTTGGAGGTACTCAATGTTTCATCCTGGAAATAAGAAGAGGTGTGAGTCAGACCCATCATGGTTCAAACCTTTGCTTTGAATAGGGAAAATAGATGTCTGTGGACGCTATTAACTCACTGACAGAGAACAGCAAACATATATTGAACTCCGGCATAAACATAGTTTAATGCTGGTTCTGTCTTGGTGATTCTCAGTCTCCCCAGAGGTTTCAAATCTATTCTGTAGAGAGAAAACGCATGTGCTCTACTGCGCCCCTTTTTTTTCAACACTTCAAAGTAGGAGGACAGTTGCATAAGGACCTCTATATTTAAAAATGCTATTATTACCAAATTATATGGTGCTAAATCAATTAAACATTTATCAATAAAAACAGTTCCTCCAAACAGCTTTTACAAGATGGGCCTCATTACAAGGACGGTGGTAATCCACCGGTGCTACCGGCGGGTCGCAGCCTTCCTCATAACACTGACAGGCCGATTCATGGAATTAATGTGCGCCGAAAATCACAGCGCAAGTGTGCGAAAGCGTGCTAATCGCAGCGCAAGCGCGAAAATCACAACGCAAGCGTGGGAAAGCCGCGCACATCGATTCATGGAAGTCCGTGCACGTGTAAATGCTGGGATGTGCGCTAAAATCGTGCGTGGCACACACGTCATCGAAAGCGCTCATAGAGCGGCGCACACAACAAAAGTGGGTGGAACACGGGGCGTAACACGCGTGGAAATGTGGGCGTTACGGGGGAAGTACAGGAGGCAAATGTGCAGAACGCCCACACGCACGCCTACAACACGTATTCATGGAATCGAACAGGGGAAACGCATGCTCCAAAAAAGACGCGCTAATTCGGAAACACATACGCCAGCAGGAAGCAGGCGTACGCGGCTCTGTGCAGCATAAAAGTGCGCGCAAACAACAAACAAGCTCACACGCTATGATGAATACCGTTCCTCACATTTGTACACCCAGGACCAGCCTTTTTGGGATGCCTGATGACCAGGTGTATGGGAGGTACAGGTTTCCACCACACATAATACTCGACCTGTTTAGTGAGTGGGAGGATGACCTCACATCACCCACCCTGTGCTCCCAAGCACTGAGCCCCTTGGAAAACGTGCTCAATGTACTGCACTTCTTGGCCACTGGTTCATTTCAGCAGACAAGTGCCATAGTGGGGAGGTCTCACAGGCCACGCAGTCACGCTGCCTACACCAGGTGTTGGCCATCATGACTGCACGCCCCTCAGTCCGCAGGCACATATACATGCTCAGAGCTCCTGCAGAAAGGCAGGCTGCCGTCCAGGACTTTTACGGGGTGGCACACTTCCCCAAAGTGCTAGGTACCATTGATTGCACCCATGTGGCTCTACGTCCACCCAGGGCAACTGAGCACATCTATAGAAACCGCAAACACTGGCATTCCATCAACGTACAGGTAGTATGTGATGCCAAGGGAAGCATAACCTCAGTATATGCCAACTATCCAGGGTCCACCCATGATAGTTTCATTTTCCCAATGTCACCCCTAAACCCGGACCTAGAAGCAGGGCGGCATGGGATACATGGCTGCTTGGTGAGTATAATTGCCTCTGCACATGCATGCATGACAGATACTGAGTAATGTCACAACCCCACTAATGATACCCATCATCACCTTCCCAGCGGACAGTGCCTACCCTCTGAGCTCCCACATGATGACGCCAATTCGGAACCCCACCACAGCACCTGAGGTAAGATACAACACAGCCCATATTGCAACCCGGGGCATAGTGGAGTGCACATTCGGAGTGCTCAAGTCACGCTTTCACTCCCTTGACCGCTCTGGTGGGCAGCTGCTATACGCGCCCCCAGTAGTGTGCAGGATCATAGTGGCAGCATGTGTCCTGCACAACGTTGCAACCCGCCAGGGCCTGCAGGTGGACATGGTGGTGCCCCCACATCCCCAACCACATGCACGGCCGCTGCACATGGGAAGTGAAAGGGCACGTGGTGAGGCAGCCCGTACACAGCTGGTGGCTAATTATTTCACCTAAAATACTACCCCTGTGGAGTGCACACAGCCCTGGCACATACTAGCTGACAATCAATGATGATGACATAAGGGACAGTCAACTCTCACAACAATACCAGCCTGAGACTGGTCACACCCTTTGCAAGCCCATGGAAAGGGGAAGCAGGAGGGGTGTGTGTGTCAGGAACCCAAGCATCTAACCCAAAGACAGGGCAACTGGAATACACAGTGGATGCCCACGGAAGCCACACAAGGCAACACACTGTAAAAAAAAAAGTACAAAAATCAAAAATGGCCATGTGTGGACCAGGGATGGGGGAGGCCACCCAGGAGGTTTGAGGACAGGCTGCACCCAACACCCACCTGCGTGGATGTTGCGGAAAAAAAAATACCTCCATGGGCTCATGGCCTACACGGCTACACTAATGTGGGAGAACTGCTGTCGCTCTCTTCACCCTCTGCTGCTACATCAGGAGGTGCCGGTGCTATGGGTGGCAGCCCACTCAAAGCCCTGGTATGGTCCTCCATGGCAGCAAGCATGCAGGTGTGGAAGGTCTGGTTCTGGAGGATGATAGTACGGAGATCCCCATGCAGCACCTCAAGGGTTGCCTGCATTTCTGCATGCATGGCCTCGCATGAGGCCCGGATCTCCTCACGTGTTGCCTGGAGCTCAGCTTAGAGCGAACATGTGAGCTGCTCCAGCTGCTGTTCTGCCCTAAAATTTCGGGAAGCCTCAAGTTCAACCAGATTCTTCCTGAGGAAATGGAGTTCTAACCTCAGGGCTTCCCTGTGGCCCTGGGACTCTACAGATATGGCTATGCGCAGAGTCTCCAGTGCCGCTGGTCGGTTCCTGTTGGACACCAACATGTCCTCCTTGTGTGATTGGCAAATGGACTCTGTTGCCTGCTGTTGGAGCTCCATCTGCCTTTCAGGGGGGAGAATGGGGAGAATGGAAGTCGCCACCCTATCCATTGACTGAGCCATCATTTCAACCGATGCTCCCTGTTGTGCTGTTATACTGTACATGAAGTTTTCCCATACAGTATTGCCTGGTGGCACACGGCCACCGCGTCGGCGGGCACCAGACCTGTTTGGGGCAAGGCGATCTGCACCTTACTGTGCTGGCACTGCCTGAGGCTGCAGGACTGCATTCCCCCTCTGTTCTTCTGGCCCAGGAACAGGATCAGATGTTGCGGAGTGTGACCCTGCATCCGTAACCGCCAAAGGCAGAGTTACCAACACTGACATCCCAATAGAGGGGTCTATCCCCGGTGCGGGCGGGTTGGACAGAACAGCATCCCTGCCAGAAACACTCACCTGCGACAGCACATAAGTCTCATCGTCTGATTCAGCACCTGAATCATAGAGGCCTGGGGAGGTGCACCGAGAGACACTCCTGGACAGTATGGTCTGCAGAAGGATTGGGTTTTCACCCACCACCACCCCACATCCTCCACTGGTGCCCGGTCGTGGCTGAGATTCCTCCTGGGTCTGCACCATCTCCTCCACCTCAGCAGCATCAAGTGCGTTGTCACTTGCAAAAACATGAAAGACAACAAATGGAAACAGGCATCAGCACCATAGCACACACATAGGCCTGACAAGCCAGAGATCCAGTACATGAATTACACATATCCCACATGACTATAACCCTGGCATGCATGCACTGTCAATGAGTTGGACTCCAAGATTGAAAAGCAACACATGTGCTGCATGCTGGATAGCACTGGCAGCAAACATTAGCTTGTGAGTGGCATGGGCAATCCACATACATGACACATGCCAGCACACAGATGGCACGTAGCATAGCCATGGTACATTTGACAAGTACTTGTCACTGAATGAGTACTGTCACCCATCCATGTGAGATGGACATGATGAGATGAAAAAAGCAAAATTGTGTGACAAAATACGCATGTGCCACACACTGCAACACATCCAGTGTACAATTATACAGTGATGGCAGGCAGATGGATACATCAATGGCTGGTCACTTCAACAAGACGGGAAATGACAATCATGTTCCACATTCAAACAGGCCCCAAAAATCAATGTGAGCAGGCCCTTACTCAATCAGCCTGAATGGTCAAATCATTCCCATAACAAGGTAATAAATGTCGCCCATTGTGGGGTGTAATATATGACAGAAGCATGTCACATATGTGGCATTACGGCAGACAAATGTGTTGAAAAAATGGGATTATTGAAACAATCAGGCTGAATGTACACTGAAAATTGCAAACTTTGTTGTTGCAAGATGACATTTCAAGGGCAACTGCAGTAATGTGGTGCTAATTGGCCACTGTGGTCAGAAGGGATACTGTCATACCCAAATGCAAGGCCGGTGACTGGTTTGTAGGAAACACATGGGTGACTCATACCACTCAGGACTACACACCCTCACCTGGCACTCAATCAGAACACATCACCCAAGCAACATACACATGGATTACACACACATGAATGGGCACTCACCGGACAATGCTTTGTAATCTGATAGGTCTCCCACGCCTTGGATCTGTTCCTCTGTGATGAAGGTTCCAGCAACAGGCTCATGTTCAGTGAGTTGGTCGTCCTCTGGTGGAGACCCACCGCCAGTCACCAGAGTAGAGGCATGATTGGAAGCCAGCTTGTTCTTTGCTCTGCGTTTCAGGTCATTCCACCACTTGTAGCAATCATCAGCTGTGCGCCTCAGAAATCCAAGGGCACTAATGTGGTCCGCGATGGTCTGCCAGTGGGCCCTACATTGAGCATGCGTAGTCTTGCACCCTGCAGTCACCACCATTTCACGACTATGTGCCGACACATAGGCCACAAGTGCATCAAGTTCGGCATCATTGAAGCTAGGCTTCCTTGATGTGCCGGAGTGTGTAGCCGTGTCTGGGGTCTCAGCCTGTAGTGCTAGAGCACCCTTCTTCTTCTTCTAAGGTGGTGCGGATCCTGAGTGGCTCACGCCGCTCTGGACAGTAGAGACAGAAGCGCAGGTGGACTGGGTACTTGAAGCCTGTGAAGGCACAATGACCAAAGGTCTTGGTGCAGGCATTGGCTGCAGGGTGATGTTGGCAGGGCCAAAGTCGGTGTGATGGACCTGGACCGACACTGTCCCAGCTGGGAGACTCAGAGCTGGGGTGGATTGAGCTGCAGCTGCCCCTGCAGCCTCCCCACCCTGGCTACTTGGGGCAGCAGATGACATTGCTGCCCCAGATCCACGTGGCCTGGTGACAGCAACTTTCACCACCACACTTGGCTTAGAATTAGTGACCTGGAAGTCAGCCTGGGAGCCATCCTGTGCCGGTTCAGTTGACAAAATGGGCCGTTCCAACAAGGGCTGAGCTGGGATGGTGTCAGCTACGTTTCCCACAAATATTGGGGGGGGGGGGGCATAGGTGGCCCCGATTGGTCCTCCACACACGGGCTCTAGGAGCACCCTGCAAATCCTGGCCACGTCCCCTACCGCGCCTACCACACCCACCTCTTTGAGATCGGCCACCTTTGCCTCCCTTACTGCTTGGTCGCCTCCCAACCATGGCACTGATGTAGTTGTGCATATGGGAGTTGCAGTAAACAATTGTCCTGGGCAATTGGGGTGAAAGGGGTAGGGTACTAGATGGAATTCGTACCCTAGAGCTCTAGCAAGGCTGTCTGTGACCCCTGGGGGAAGATGACAGGTCACGCAATGCACAGGAACCCCAAAAACAAAAGTACACATGCACGCAACCCCTGGTAGACCACGTGCATGGAAAAATGAACCCGCACTAAGCTGTGGCACCCAGAAACACAAAAATAAGCGTACGTGTGTTACAAGCAGCCTACAATGACCTCTAAAGGGGTACGCGACACACGGGGGCAACCACAATTGGAAAATACGTGCGCGACTCACCGTCTGCCTTGAAAAAGAATGTGAAAAAGAGGTACGTGTGCGCGTTGGCAACACCCCCGCCAAAAGAAGAAAAGAATGCAGTCTGAGGAAACAGGGAGTACAAACTGGAAACGTTGTGAAGTAATCGCATGTGAACCGACAAGAAGTACAAGAATCACCCGCTCGCTCTCCACAAAAAGCACGTACAAGAAAATAGCATGATACACGTACTGCTTAAGCCTTTTAAGCCAGCTTAGCTTACGCGCCCTCTTCGGAACATCACGCGCCAACAAGGAAGGACGGGTGAGGATCTGGGAGGACGTCGTGGTTGCCATCAACGCGGAGGGGGTGGCAACCGGCGACATCAAGCATGTCCGGAAGCGCTGGGAGGACTTCAGGTCCAGGACCCTCTACAATGCCCGGCGCCTCGTGAAGGCAGAGGATGCAGAGGGGTGCTGGGTCAGCATGAGCAACATCCAGTTGAGGGTCCTGGAACGCGTAGGCCCAGCGCTCCACGCCCAGATCCTTTGGAGGCAGACCTGTCTGGAGTTGAGCAGTAAGTGGCCAAGCATTGCTGTGTGAGACAGGGCATGTTGCAGTGGGCTCGTAGTCTGATACTTGCCTGTATGTGTGACATAGGCCATGTATGGATGTGTGTGTGCAGGGATATCATGGTCATGCATGTGAGACCAGTATTGTGTGAACCACATGGATGGTGCATGTGTTCCAATGCAACATGGGGAGCAGTATGCAGAATGCACACATGAATGCATGCCAGTCTCTGTTCTTGGACATGGAGGGGGGGTGAGGGATGGGTGCTGCTCTCATGTACACGTATGGTGCACATGTGTGTGTGTCTGAGAAGTGTGTGTGTGACTTTGAAAGGCCATGGATGCATGACACATGTCCGTGATGATGTGTAGATTCACTCATGCAGTGTGGTCACTGTTGTATCCACTGTGTCTGTGGTGTACAAGCCATGATGCATGACCCTCTGGTGATGTGTGTGCATGGGGTCAGTGTGAGCCATGATGCATGTGAGTTTTAAGGCAACATTTTGGTTAAAAGAGGCCCTTGTACATGGATGCTGATGTTGATTGCAGGCGCCGTGCCTGTTTCTGCATGTGTGTTGCGTTCATTCACCCATGTGTTGTGGAGGGACAGGATGGAAGTGACATTTGACAGTGCCACTCATGTGTTATTCCTTCCTGTCTAGGGGAATATTGTACTGTATCCTGATGCTTGTGTTCTATGTCTCCCTCTAAGCAGTGTCGAGTGAAGAAGAGGGCGGAGACGGCGCTGTAGAGCCAAGCGGCGGGGATGCCTCCACCGTGCGGCGACGCAAGGCCCAGCCACCCTCCCAGGAATTGCCATCATCCGGGAGCGAGGTGGGTGGTGCCGCGTCTGCCACTACAGCTGTAGCGGAAGGGCCGGGTGAGCCCCCACAGGGGCTTGCAATGGCGGAAGACGGTGCAGAGACATCCAGGTTGGTGGTCTCCACAGAGGAGGAGGAGCCCGCTACTGAGCCGCACATGGGGCCTGGTGGGGGTAGTACCACTGGAGCAAGTGGTGCAGTCCAGTCCAGGGCCAGGTTTAGGAGGCAGCACAGGTCACCATGGAGGGGCCTGTGCATGTCGCTGTCCTTGACCCTGTGACTGCACCACCATGCACCAGCAGGGATGCCCCATCCCAAGCCCGTCCGCAGGTAGGGGGGAGGCCCACGTCATCTGCCTCTCCACTACCTGCAGACAAGGGGTCCCATGAACGTAGGGGCTCGGTCCTGATTGGTGGTTGCGCACGTGTGACATTCGTGATGACATGCGTGCTTCCTGGGGGGAGTACGCACGCCATCACGAAGAGCAGCGTTGCGACGTGGCACTGTTGGGAGGGGCCCTGGTCGGTGGGTTCCTACATTTGTCACGCACTCTGGCGGACCTCTCCTCCTCTGTGGAGACTATGCGCCAGTCGTTCTCCCTGCTGTCTTCCGGCCCAGATTCCTGACCAACACAGCCAGCTTGGTGGAGATCCCATCGCTGCCACAGTCGGGAGTCGGCGGTCCAGCAGGGGTTGACACCACAAGAACTGGAGACCAGCAGATGGAGGATGTGCAGGCATCATCGGACAGGGCACATGGACAGCAGCAGCAGGCACTAGGTGGTAGCAAAGATGGCTCGGGCCATCGAGATCAGAGGGGCAGGCATCGGCCAGAGGGCAGGAGGACCCTGGAATGGGTGTGTCTTCCGTGTGGCTGCAGTTGGGCCGGCGTATAGATGCGGAGCGGCGGCGGGCAGAAGAGGCACGGCTCACAATGGTCAGGGCGGAGAACTCCATGCAGAGGGCACTGAGGCGGGCCGAGTGCCTTGAGGCAATTCGCAGGGAGTTGGAGGTCAACACGGCATCATCCCTGCAAACCATAGGGGCCATGGAAAAAGACCGCCTCCAGGACATTGAGCAGGAGTTCGATGATGCCCTGGCCCGGGAAATCGGAAAGTGAGCCGTCGGACTAGCCCGCCACCATTGTATATAGTTTTTAGTGTAAGGTTTCATTTTCGTTTTCCTTTATTTTGGGGTGTTTGGACTTTGCCCCATACATTTGTATATAGTTTTTTTATTAGGTAGATTTTTTCGTAGGATTCTGTTCTTTTGTTGTGTTGTGCATGTGAAAATGTGGGTTTACACAATCAATGCCAACCAGTGTGTGTGTGTGACGGACATGTGTTGATGTACATAGTTGACTTTTGATTTGTGTATTGAGATAGGCGTGTCACTGTGGGGTGGATTGAGAAATCATTGCGTCTCAAGACTAGGGTGGCGTGCTGTGGTATTTTGGTGGAGATGTGGGCCATGATTGTGCATCTTTATGTCATGTAGGGGGGGACATGAGTCGGGGCCTGCTGGCAGGTGCCCGTCAATGCTGGGTGGGTGGGGGTGCTGGGGGACATGAGTCGGGGCCTGCTGGCAGGTGCCCCTCACTGCTGGGTGGGTGGGGGTGCTGGGGGACATGAGTCGGGGCCTGCTGGCAGGTGCCCCTCACTGCCCAGTGGGTGGGGGTGCTGGGGGACATGAGTCAGGGTCTGAGGCTCACTGCTGGGTGGGTGGGGGTGCTGGGGGACATGAGTCAGGGCCTGAGGCTCACTGCTGGGTGGGTGAGGGTGCTGGGGGACATGAGTCAGGGTATGAGGCTCACTGCTGGGTGGGTGTGGGTGCAGGGGGACATGAGTCAGGGCCTGCTGGCAGGAGCCCCTCACTGGTGGGGGGTGGGGGTGCTGGGGGACATGAGACAGGCCTGAGGCTCACTGTTGGGTGGGTGGGGGTGCTGGGGGACATGAGACAGGCCTGAGGCTCACTGCTGGAGGGTTAGGGGTGCTGGGGGACATGAGTTGGTGATCACTAGTGCAAGGTGAAATGTGGGCTGGCTGGGGGGAATGCCCATGGTGGATGGGCTGCGTGCGGGACATGACCAGGGGTGCTGGGTAGTCCCCTGTGGTGTGGGCCGCCTGCAGGGGCCGAGGAGGGGGTAGAGGGCACACCTGGGAGGACCCACACTGCCAATTCACGTGGGGGACTCCCCGCGCACCCCACTGGATACAAAACCACGCTCTGACAGCAAAATCGCGTGTGAAACTTCCTGCGAACCCCAGTAATACACGTACGCCGCTCGCCAGAGCCAATCACGTGTGAAACTCCCTGCGAACCCCAGTAATACACGTACCCCATTCGCACAGGGACAATCGCGTGTGAAACTTCCCGCGCACCCCTGAATTACACTTAACCTGCTTGCACAGCGCCAATCGCGTGTGAAACTCCCTGCAAAACACAGTAATACACGTACCCCCCTTGCACAGGGCCAATCGCGTGATAAACTTCCTGCGCACCCCCGAAATACACGTACCCCACTCGCACAGGGCCAATCGCGTGTGAAACTCCCCGCAAACCCCAGTAATACACGTACCCCGCTCGCACAGGGCCAATCGCGTGTGAAACTTCCTGCGCACCCCCAAAATACATGTTTCCTGCTCGCACAGGGCCAATCACGTGTGAAACTCCCCGCGAACCCCAGTAATACACGTACCCCGCTCGCACAGGGCCAATCGCATGTGAAACTCCCCACGAACCCCAGTAATACGCATACCCCGCTCGCACAGGGCCAATCGCGTGTGATTCTCCCCACGCAGTGGGGTACGTATATTCGGAGGGGTGCGCAGGGAGTTATACAGGCGTTTTCATGGTTGGGGGCCTGTTTGCTGGTCCACTGGCCTGTGCACCATGTACGGGATTTGTGCGCTTTACATGGCGCACAGGGAGGGGCTGGGGGCGTAACTGGCGCTGCTGCAGGGTCGCTGCGCCACTCTGTGCCACGGCTGGTAATGGATGTTAAAATCTATGAATACGCTGTGCGCAGAAATGGATTTTGGCGCACACGGCTGGCGCCAGCTGTCACACACGCACACTGTGCACCAGCTGCGTGCGCCACTTGTGCGCTGAATTCTATGAATTACCCCCTGAATCTGCCACCTGATATCCAGGTGTCAGTGGGACATTACATATCAGATGGTGGATTTGGGAAGTCCCCATTGCCATGGAGAACCATGGGCTTACAGAAGCACTGGCACTGTTGTCAATGGTGCTGGTGCTTCCATGAAAACTCTACTGTCCAGGGCCGCAACTTCCCCGGAAGGCAGAGTTGGAGTGTGGCGGTCCACCACACTTAGAATGAGGCCCATACATTCATTATTACGCTTCATGTAAGTAAGTGCATAAATAATATAAGGAAATAAATGCAATTTACGGGAAGTTGACCTAAAAATATTCTTAATCTACTGGACTGGTTCATGACCAGTGACCAACAAAAGCAACTTTTGTCTTCTCCGTACTTTGCATGTATGAGAAACAATGACAAAAAACACCAGCCAACTTGCAGTGGTATAGGCCAAAAAAGTATTCTGTAGTTGATTTATTACAGCTTCCAGCAGAAAAGGTTTAAGAATATTACGCCTAAGAATGATACGGCACAAGGAATGAAAGTGGGCAGCGGATTTCGATTCCAAGCCACATAAACAGAAGCACTAATGTGTGTTTTGCACTACCCATCTCTCTGTCGACAAATTTAAGGAGGAAAATGCCAGGGCAATATTTTACAAAAAGGGTGCACATCTCCAGAGACCAAATGCCATCTAGTTCAGGATCAATTCCTTAAGATATCTTAAAGTGATAGTGCAGGTTTACTCTACAGCCTCCTAATACACGTCCAGGTTGAGCCTTGAGTCTGAAAGGGAGATTGATGATGGGACTTGCACAAAAAAAGTCTTGTCACATCCCAAACCGAGCAGCTTCCAAATGTGACTTTTTTAGACAGCATTTCTGCTGTCTGCTGTGAAAAACCAAAGGGTTTTCTCCCGCTAGTCCTCTGGGACTTGTCATCCCAGTGGCCAGCGTACAGCGCCACCGCTTTTGGATCCAGTTCCTGCAGTTGGAACAGTGAGGGAGGATTACCTGGGTGAGGGGTCTTCAGGGAGTGGCAGTGAGCCAGCCAATGGTGAGATCTATTATTCCCTCCTATTTTGTTTATCCAACCCATGCTATTCTTTAGTATTCTCTGAGGTTCCAACTCTCCCCCCTTGTTACACAAAAACTGGGCCAAGGAAGAGGATGACTGAGAGTAGCAACATTAACTTTCACACATCGTACTGGACATGCCCTGCTAATCGGGTCAGGCAAGGTCAGGCGCTTGAGTCTAAGTGCATACACCTAATACCAATTAGCTCTCCTCACACGGATAAAAGGCAGAACCCAAAGACACACTCTGAAGAAGGCAGAACACGAGTACGAGCAGGGCTTCCGCGATGAAGACAAACCTATTGGAGCAGAGCGACGGACCAAGGGACGAGAGCAGCAGGTTGAAAACCCTGAGAGTTCCCTACTGGAGGTTGTTACCTCTGATAGGCTGCAAAAGAAATATGGAGAAGGGCAGATCCCACAAGCAAAGTTTGCATTGTCTTTCAAGGATGCAAGCGACCCTCCCAGATAAATGACAGAGTGGGGGAGGCGAGGCCGAGCCTGTGGTACTAACCTTGACTCATGAATTGGACATCGCAAAACCAAGACAGAGATGCAAACAGCCGGTGAGTGGACAAACGACCTGAGAAATCGGTGTGTGTGTTAAAGTTTGAATTAGCAACATCATATTGCAATGCAGGCCACAGGTGTCTGGATGAGATGCGAGGAAAGGCAGACCTGTGAATGAACTTTGAAGTAAAAACAGCGGCGAAATCAGCAATATTAAGTAACAGAGTGGTCCCACGAAAGGAAGTAGCCCACTCAAAAATGGTGCTGCAGCGATCTGTTAATAAAGCCATGCACATTCGAAAGTATTCAACATCCGAAAGTGATCTGAGCCCAATTGAGGGAGACCCAAAGTATGATACGCTGGGGAAGGGAGCCCCCCTTGCAAGTTTGTTTAGAACTTTGTCGTGAGTGGTCCGAGCCCGACAGAGGGGGGCCTACGTTAACTGTGTGTTGAAAGGTTTGAGCCCGACAGAGTGGGACCTTTTGGATGAAACTTTATTTTGGAAGTCAGGAAAAGAGACTTTAACTTGAAAGGCCAGGTGGGCCTCGATCCACGTTTTGGAAGTGTTTATTGCGTTGGAAACTGAGCCAGAGTGTGTCATCCTACCTACAGGGACAGCCTCAGTCCATAAAGTCTAACATGGAGAGAAGAGCTGGTTCAGCCACATTTATTCTTTTGAACACTGATTTTTCCTTTTGCATATATTTTCCTTTTTACACTTTTTGTACAAATATAGGGCAGGCATTAGGTTTTGTTAGCATAGTCCATTTTGATTTGATGGACTCCACTAGGACTGTGTTATTTATTATTTGAAACTACTCCCATTTTAGTTATAGGTCAAAGTAGGAGTTTCTCCAGCCCCAACAATTTAAATAAAGGTTTTAGAAACTGTAACCATTATCTCAGTGCTATACTTGTAATACCATGCCTTAATTGTGATACCATGCCTTCCATATACTTACCAAATTCTGGCCTATAATAGGGAAAGCCTGAGTGCAATCTACTATTTTCAAGCTACATTCTTCATGCACCAAACTTGTTGAGGAACACACGTGACATTTTATTAAAAGTGTTTTTGTTGCATTTACGGGGTCAAACTTGCTGTATCCTCACAGCTCACTGCCATATAAATCACCCTAAACAGCTATAGCCTGATAAGCAATTATACAGTGAAAACTGTCTTCCCCCTAAAACCTCTGTTTAACCCACATTCTAAACCCCTCTGCCAATATAAAAGCTTGGTCACTTTTCTTTCATGATCCTGAGGATGGAAGGATCACTCCCAGATATTCATATTGCCATAAAACGTTCAGTGCCTATCTGATGTCTTTGTGAGTATGTATTACCTATGACTATATCGTTGGACCTAGAGTTTTTAACCTTGATGGCTGTTTAGGCACAGCAACACTCAAAACTACCCATTAACTTGATGAAGCCATTCGCTGTTAGAGACAGTATCATGGCAGCTGATGTTGGTTATCAAGTTAAGCAATGTTACACCTTTTCAACTTAACCCTTCAAGAAGTGTCCCTATGTATTTTTGGGGAGAGGCTGAAAAGTTGTAGTTATAGATGAACCCATCTCATACTTTAACATGGCTTCCCAGAACATATCCTGATGTGTGGAATCAAAGGCACCTTTGAGATGCACAAAACAAAGGTATAACAACACTTTGTTAGGGTATATAGTTAGGCATAAGGAGCATGCTTCCTGGCTTCTACTCTAGCACCCTGCTCCCTTCTGAAATCCTTATTGCACTGGTGAAAGTAGAGAAAAGCTTCTTCCACTCAAGATTATGCATCCAAAATCAAGATGGGCGTAGAGTTCCCTGGGGGGTTCCTGTCTGTCTTTTTTTTGTTTTTTTTTTAAAATATAAATGGCAACAACCTATGCAAATTCACAGCAGAAAGGGATTACCTTTTAAGGAAGAACAGTCTTAAATGGGCTACAAAGGACCAGGTCCCACATTTAGACCTCCATTGATAGTCAGTATTTTTTTTTTTTTTTTTTAATTTGTATATGGTTTATTAAACCTTTACAAAAGAAAACACAAACACACAAAATACACAAAATAGATACACAGTTACAGATTTAGCATATTGACAGGGCTATAAGAGTATTTAAAAGTATTTCAAAGCACAAAAATCGGAGACTCATCCTAAAATCATCAAAAAGTTGCAAGAGCAAACACAGTAACACCAAATTACCCTAGATCCTTAACCCATATCCTAAGACAGCATGGTAACAAACAAGCATATCTATTCCAGGTGGAGGTTACGAATAAAACTCGATAGGGCCAAACCCTCTCTACTTGTTCCAATACACAAGCAACGTTGCCATACTAGGTCAATCGAGAGACCTAGAAATTGTAATTTCAAGACATTCAGGCAAGAGTCTCTCAGGACATTAAGATGAGTGCAAAACAGAATAAGGTGTTTAGCCGTTTCAGGAACTAAGTAACAAAATCTACAGAGACTGTTAGCTGGTGTAATCAGTTTCCACCTCAACTTAGTATCCCGAGTAGGTAGAATATTCCACCGTAGTCTGAGTAGTGTTTGTCTATGATCCCGATTTGGAAAAATCTTAAGAATTGGAGAGAGAGTTCCTCTTTTTTTGTGCTCATGAGCCAAGTGAGACATAGAAGCATATGTATGAAAAGCATCCGCAGTCCGGCACCAATCAAAATCCCACAGCTTCATTTTAGTTTTAGTCGGGTTAGTGATTAGTTGCTCTAAGTCTGAACTGATATTGGCCAGAATATCTTCACAGAGCATAGCAAATTTATGTAGGAAACCAGATCGATAAATGTTATTGCCAACCAGTTCGTATAGCGTGTTGGCGATAGGGGCCTGATAGTCAGTATAAATTGGGTTTTGTGGACGTGCCTGGCTTTTGGGAACTTAAAAAATAACAAAAGGGTTTATTGGGATACGATAGCCGAAAGTGCTACTGCCTTCCATAACCGTAAAGAAACAGTTCTGGTACACAAAAAAAGGTTCTTTGGGACAGACAATATATCTGCGCAATAGAATCAAGTAAAGTGACTCTCAGTGCTTTTTAATGTCCACAAAGGGAAACGAGATAATGAACTAATGTGGCCCTCAGAAAGAACACCTTAGCCCTAGCAGGGATGCCTGTCCCTATACGGCGGATGGTGCAACACCTATCTGAGAGGGTTAGGTCAAGAGGCTGACCCTGACTCTATACAATGTGTGAGATTTAATTAAACTCTCAAAGAGACCCTCGCCTTGGGTGGTTGCCTTTTGGCTGTTTTTTTTAGCATTGAGTGTGATTCAATCGTAACAATCTGCACACATTGTATAGAGTCAAGGGACAGCCTCTTGACCTATCCCTCTTGGACAGGCGTTGCACCATCTGCCATCTAGGGACAGGTACCCCTGTTCTGGGAATTTAACACAGGAATACATCATAGAGGGTAATCTCAGCAGTTAGGAAAGTGGAAGACCCAAACCACTACTATGTTCCGCTGCCCTATGGGGATAGTCTTCAAGCTGCCCATTGTTAGAGTTGGTAGAGCCCACTAGGCCAAGAAGGCATCTGGGTATTAGACTCTGTACACCCTCCAAGTTACTAAAGACCAAAAGGTTTTTGAATCATTGATTTTTGCTGCAGTCAGTAAATATAATCTGGCCCTATCCTGAGCTTCAGCTTATTTCCAATTCACACGGTCACAAGTATTGATGTCTAACAAATCAAAAAATCTCAGTTGTGAATGTGCCAAGGGATTTGTGCTTCCTGGCTTCCCGAGATAGCAAAGTTTTCCCAAGACTGCATTGCTAATCTAAACTTTTGACTTTGGGTTGGACCAGTTTGAAGACTCCAATCAAGCAGTTTCTACCCCCAATAGAGTCTGAGTGCTTGCTAGCATTATTTTATTCCCATTCTGACTGGCACCATCCCTAGATAGAGAAGGACCTCTAAGTTGGGAATAATGTATTATACCTAGTGGTACAACTAGTAATCAGACATTGACTATTCCATTGCTTACCCCTTTCCCATCACTCTCTCTCTGAATACTGATTGCTGCACCTCCACATACATTTCTAGTCAGTGGGATAGCCAGGAAAAGAATGGTGTCATGTTGTTATCATTGGTTGATCATAAAGTTTCTTGTCATGCCCAAATACTCAACCTCAATAAAACAATAGAGTGTTATGGAATCCATGGTCACCGCTAAATGTAAATGCTGCCAGACTTGTATGTGCTTTCCTACCATCAAGAGTTCTTAAGCACACTTAATCATCCACAACTTTATTATTAAGCCCTGCCTATTTCAATTTAAATTATGGCTTCCTGTGGAACTGTAAATAAAAGGAATCTCCCACGCTTGAACCTTCCAAATACCAAAATGGTGTCAGATTCACCCACCATATATCCATTTAGTTGACTTTGATGTGCAGAGGGTATCTCTTAATCCCAGTGAGGCATTTATCATATACTCTATCATGGACCTGCAGCAGAGTAATAAGAGTCAGATATGGGAGACTGCCCTGGCAGGACCCCCGATTATCAATATTAAAATGTGGAAGAACTGGTCTTTCTTAGAGCTTTAAAATAATGCACAATCCAGTAGATGAACCAGTGTCAATTTGCTTGATGGTTTCTGCCATCTTTAGGGAAAACCAAGCTAACAGTTCTCCTTTAAGGCCTTTTTGGTTGGGATGATGGAATATGGAAAGATGCATCATTTTTAATTAATACAGGGACAAAATAAACGGTGTCTTGAAAGGTGAGTATGCCAGTCTCCTCATCTAGCTTTGCCAATCTAAGATCCCAATCTGATACAATATCCCCTGAAGGTTCCATTCAATAATGTAAAAGGAAGTCAGTCCACCTTCAATGTGGTTCTCTACCATGCCCTTTCCCTAGCAGGAAGCTTCATGAGACCAGGAGATACATTTTAACTGAGGAATCAATTCACACCCTCATTGCCTGACCCTCCCCTGATAAAGCTACAGGGTGCCAGACCACTAGACAGCTTGACCATCATTCATGCTTTTCCAGCAATGCCTATTCACACAGATGAGGTAATTGTACATGGCAACTTGCTGAGTTGTTTATGTAACTCACATGAACCACTCGTCCATGATGAACAAGCCAAGCCAACCCAGAGGAAACTATGAGCACTCCCTCAGCTGACATAAGCACAGAAAGATGTGAATTGTACATGCATCTCCCTGTCATCACATAGCTGCAACTGAAACAGTTCTCTAATGCATGAACTTCACGATGGCTGCAACCACAGTTATTTCCCTGGGACTGCTTAGTATGTCTTGGGTCTTAATCACTGAAACAGCCAATCTTGTTCATGCTCTCCCTAGCAAATGACATCTACTTCCTGCTAATTTCCCAATAGAATGTGACAGGGTCAGTGACCTGACCCTATCAAGCGGAATCAGACCACTCTCAAACTGGGGCCAGAAACCTACCAGGTGTTTGCCAGAGCCAGTCCTGTCCCAGTGACTGATGTAAGGGGGCTGGAAGGGCCACAGTCTCTGTTCCCTCATGTGCCCACTTGCAATGAGGAAGTACCACTTCGGATATTCCTTACCTGTCGTACAAAATGCTGGCTTGTCTTATCTCTCTTCCTTTTCAGGATTACCAGATCCTATAACACTTGCAGCGGACATTGGAATATGCAACCCACCATGGAAAAACATCAAGCTGATGGATCATTGCCCGATGCAGACTGGCAATCAAACACCCATCTGCCACGGAATACAAACTCTGAAATTGAATTCCCTTAAATGGGCTGCCATTGTAAAACATCAGCTGACCCCCATTTGAAAAGAGGGTGGGTCTTAAAGGGTGCTTAATGACTTCCCATCTCCTTAACCCAGCCCCTGCTGGAGAGTATGACAGAGATTGGTCTGTGGACCCATCAGAGCACAAGAGCCAATGGAAGAGGGGGAGGAGGAGGATACAAATATACATGAAAAACAGGGGAGTGTGTTGTTTGGATGAGGAAAATGGGCAAAGAGGTGGGCCAAAAGAAAAGGCTGGGGGAGGATGGTGAACCAGAGTGTGGAGGAAATTACCAGAGAGAGTATTTAAGGCGAGGTATTGGTTGGTAAGAGGAAAGTGGTACTTGGGTATGAGAATGAGTATACAGTGAGGGAGGGTCAGTGAATGAGGGTAGTGGGAGTGTAGGGCAGTGTTTGCTATTGAGTGGCAAGGTGACTGACAATGTGGAAGAAGGTTGTGAGTGGACAAGGTGCAGAGATCAGCAGGTGTGGAGAGTAGTGGGGGTGGAATTAGAGAGTCCTTGGAGTTGAAACTATGAGTGGAGGGTAGAGGATAGTAGGGTGGAGGGTAGTAGTAAGGAGTAGATGAGAGACAGAATAACATCGGGGGTACAGAGGGAGAGAGAAAGTTAGAGAGGGGAGATAGAGGGGGAGAGAGAGACACACACAAAATAAAGAGTGTGAAGATAAGTGAGAAAATAGAGGGAAGGGAAAGCAGGGATAGGCCATCATGGTGAGACATACCAGAGCATATGGGGGAGAAGAGTAAGTAAGACCATCGGCTCCACTGATCTGTTTGTTTGTAAATGTAACATTAAGTTTCTTTATTTTATCTATTTATTCGATATTTGTAAGCACCTATACAACAACTGGTGTTTCAAGGTGCCACAGGACAGAAAGGGGGTGGGTGCAATAACAGTCCTACTAGGCCATGTGACATTTGGATTGTGCAAGTGCAGAACAAGAAGGGAGAGGGAGAGGGGGGTGTGAGGGTCAGCACAATAAGTTAAGTGCTAAGGTGGGAAGGGGAACGGGTGAAGAGGAGACGTGCAAGTGATCAGCGGGAAATGCCAGGGATTTCAGGGAGTGAAGGTCCACAAGCTAAGTGCCAGGAAGGGGGAGGGCTGGGTGGGGGGCTGAGCCCTCTAGTACTCAGAAGGAACCAGGCAGCCAGTCATTGCGGCTGAATGAAGGTTTTAGCACGGGAGGGGGGAGAGTGAAGGAGGAGGAGAAAATGAGGGTCTATAGGAGCTTCCTGAACTTAAGTAGATTTGGCTCAAGCCTGAGAGGGGCAGGGAGACCATTGCAGAAAGAGGCTCCTGCAGAGAAGAGTGATCTACCCTTTCTCTGTGTTTAGAGAAGCATCTGATCTGCAGAGAGTTGGAGCTGGTAGACTGAAGGGCTCTAGCAGAGAGGTATTTAGGGAGAGAGAGTTGGATGTAGCGGGGTCCCAGGCCCCAGAAAGCCTTATGGATGATACAGATGGTCTTGATTTGATCCAAGCAGTAACCAGGAGCCAGTGGAGAGAAATTAGGGCTCGAGAGATGCGGTCCCTAGGCTTGAGTATAAGTCCTGCAGTCCTATTCTGGATTAGTTGAAGGGGGTTAAGCGAGGAGTTAGGCAGATTGAGGAAGAGGCTGTTGCAGTAGTCAAGCTTAGAGAGGACCCGAGCTCTGGAGACATTGAGTTTCTGGGGGAAGGTGAGGAAAGGGAGAATGCCTCTGTGGAGGTGCAGCTGATAGTGGGACATCTTGGCAAGGTCCATGATGTGAAGAGAGAAGGATAGAGATGAATCAACGATGACACCCAGGTTTTGTTGCTCCACAAGAGAGTGAGAGGAGGGGACCCATAGAGATTGGCCAGAGGGAATGAGGGAAGGTTGGAGCTGGGGTTCCCATGACAAGTATCTCAGTCTTACTGCATTAAGGCAGAGATCATTGGCAGCACACCATGAATGAATAGCAGTCAGGGTTGAGAGAGGAGGAAGAGGTGGCAGAAGAGGGAATCTTGAAGGAGAGCTGCATTTCTTCTGCATTACACTGGAAATAAGGCAAGAAAGGGGAGATCAAGTGGGCCAAAAGGGCAGGGTAAAGCAAGTCTCACAATCCTAGTGGTCTGCTCCCCTTCAGGCCACAATAAATCCTTTTTCTATGCATGTTTTGAGATACTTCTCTGCAATCCATAAGGAAAGAATGTCCTTGTCCTCTGAGATTTAATATTGTGGGTTGACTCGCCATATCTCAACACTACATCTGTTTTCCCCGAGACCATGAACATGTGGGGTCAAAACCCCGGAGTCCAATCCTATGCATAGCAAGGGCTGTTACCTAAACATCATCTACACTTTCAAACTCTCTCTTCAAGAGATAAAAGATATTAATTAGCCTTGAACCATCAACTCCAATTGAATTAGTTCTTTCAACATGTTCACAGAATTAAGCATCCCTTTTTAACATAGGCCCAATCCTCTACTTTCAAAAGAGCTCACACACATGTTGTCACTGCCTTCCAGAATAATGTTACCACAATCCAATAAACTATCTTGAAGGAATCCAGATCCAATATTACCCTTCTCGTCATTAAGCCTGCTTAGGCTAATTTTTCTTGTATTAAGCCTGTCACCACAAGGGACTTGGTTGCACTAACTGACTGTCAATTTGGTGGCTTCACTGCTCAATACAACCCAGGCCCACCATTTATTATATAGGATGCCAACTTTAAGGGAGAATGATCAGCTAAACTTGAAAATACCTTTTACTGGAGAAATTCTTGAAAAAAGCACTGCTCCTCAAACTGATAGTATAAAGTATAGCTACTTACCTGTTCCATATAAGGATTAGATACTCCTATAATTGGAGTTTAGCACTCTATATACACCCCATCTCACTTCCTGTTCCTTTTAGGATTGTGCTAGGCTGTGGGAAAGTACACAGGGAAGTCTCACACATGGAGGGTGTTTTGAGGTTTTTGGGAGCTTTGGAGTTGGGCTTTGGGATTTCTTAGGAATTATAGATTTTTCTACTGAAATTGTGTTGAATTGTCTAGTCTTTAGCATGTTTTTGTGGCAAATATTAGTGTCCCATTGTTTTATGGTTGCTCAGTCTGTTGGTAGCATGTTGTTAGTTAACCCCCTTTAAGAAAAAAAATGATTTTTCATCTGGTGCATTTTCCATTTTGTGTCCCTTTCAAAATGTAAACAAGCCCCAACAATTCCCAAATCCTATCTGCAATACACACATAGAAAACAATACAATGATGTAACCTTTCAATGTTTCCCAATGCATGATTATTGTTATCATCTTATCTCCCCACTTGCTTTTCTGTTGCTTGCTTTGTATTATTATAATAGATTATTTACTAGAATGTATTCAGTTGTAAACATGGAGTTGGGCTCTCATTCTTTGGGGCTGTTAGGTATGTCACTCTTTTATATTCCTGTGGTGTTCTCACATTGGTACTCTTCTTTGCCATAGTAATTCTCATGGCATGCTTCTGATGCTGGCCGGGAAGGTGCAGACGTGTTCACAGAAGGTGGAGCAGGAGGAGCTACATTTCTCCCTTTAGGAAGAGGAGGATTGCCTCATGGTAGATTAGGAGGATTGGACTTTCTGCCGGCTCATGGAATCAGGCCACATAGCTTCACAAATCCTCTTGGTCAGC